>NC_087214.1:63934735-63937235 GCF_015104395.2 Macrobrachium nipponense | reverse complement strand
GGATGCCCCGTCAAGACGTCAATAAAAGACTGTCAAAATATTAGTCTTATGGGTCATTATCTACGAGAGATGCCATTTCTCTTTGCGGGGGGTGGGGGGCGAGTTTGTGGGGGGAGAAGATATGTTTAGGGACGGGCCCAGTGAAATACCCATACCCGAAAGTCTTTTTGGCCTCTCGTAAAGAAGAAAGAAGGGATATTAATACAATAAAACAAAAAATTAAAAAAACAAAAGGCAGGTTGTAAGAAGGGAATTCCAAAGCATCGCATTAGTTATAGACCCGAGATCAATCCCAGGATAAGAGCTCGTTTTTGGATCACTCCCATATAAACAAAATCTGTCGAAGCAAATAATAATGCTCGGTACGTTAGGTCATTTGTTAGAAGGGGAAACTTATATATATATATATTATTATAATATATATATATTAATATATATATATATAATCTATAATATATGTGTGTGTGGTTGGTGTGTGGTGTGTGTGTGTGTGTATGTTATTATAAATGTATATATAGTATGTATAATAATATATTAAATAAAATAATGATACTTATACATATATAGAAAACAATAAAACAGCTAACGAGGGCTGATATGAGGGTGTCTGATATTACCTGTACGAGACGTGCAAGGTGTAGTACTGTGTTCAACAGACCGGACAGATGTTGTCGTAGCACAGCTGTGTCTCGTGGAGGACAATAACTCTGTTTAAAATTTAATGTAATTAATATATAATATATATATATATAATATTATTATATTATATATATATTTGATATATATATAATAAATTGGACGAATCGTTTTTCTGTTCATAAAAAGATCTGGTTTAAGAGACGTCCTTATTTTTAATTTGGAAAAACCCTATACAAACTTGCGCGGCGGTTAAACCTGGAAGGACGTCGTTTCCCTGTGGGTGGGGGGGGGGGGGGGGGGGGGGGGAAGGGCGGGCCGGCGATGGGGGGTTTTGGGGTTTATGGGCCGTCAGTGCACCTCATGTTGGGCACTGTAGGTACTGACTGATGCTTCTTGTCAGTATACCTCCATTTCAGGCTTGCTTTCTTCAATCTTGATGACCAACCTTCTTATTTCAGTCGTGGGGTTTAGTGTTCTGTACAAGAGGGCTATTTGCCTGTCTGCTGCGTGTCCTCTGAACTTAAAAACTACTGAGGCTAGAGGGCTGCAAATTGCCATGTTGATCACCCACCCTCCAATCATCACACATACCAAATTACAGTCCTCTAGCCTCAAGTAGGCTTTTATTTTTATGTACGGTTTTAAAAGCTAATCCATGATCTTGTGTCTGGCAGCACTACAGAATAGGCTGCCACATTACATCGGGAAATTAACTTCTAATCACCAGCAACAAATTCCTCTGATTCCACGTTGGCAGAGCGGGGAATCGAATTTGGGACTACCTAATCTGTAGGCGAGCGCGTAAACTACTCGTCAATGCAAGGGAAACTGTCAGGGAGAGAATTCCAGAGCTTGGCGTCAGATGTATAGAAACAGTCGACATTTACAGGAAAAAAGAAACAATTCTTTAGTAGATTCACATCAACCTTGCATCTGACGTCTAGGCCCGTCCCTTACAACGCTCCTGATTGGCTGTTGATGAGCCAATGACGGGGCTAGAAACTCTCAGTCTCTCAAGAGAGTTCACATAGGTAAGATGTATGTTCTACTTCTCCTGACGGATACTTTTGAAAGAGTTATCTCTCAGGAGAGGTGGAACTTACTATACATCCTGCCTATGTGAACTCTCTTGAGAGAGAGACTGAGGAGAGTTTCCAGCCCTGTGATTGGCTTATCAACAGCCAATCAGTGGAGCGCCGTAAGGGACTGGCCTAGACATCAGATGCAACGGTTTTGATGTGAATTCTACTGTAGGAAATTCATGTTGATCATTAGCTATTGCATATTTAAATGTTTAACTTTACCCTTTCATTCAATTAACTTATCTCATTCGTTGTCTCTTTTTCTCTTTGTATGGTAAGTTGATGTATCGGAAAGACCCCCCAAAATTGGCCCCCCCCCCCCCCCCCCCCCCCCCCCCCCCCCCCCCCCACCCCCCCCCCCCCCCCCCCCCCCCAACCCCCCCCCCCCCCCCCCCCCCCCTGCTTGCTTTGTCCCTTACGTCTAGTGGAGTAGTACTTTTATTTGTAAGTTTCAGTTGTAAGTAGATTTTCTTGTTGTGGTGGATATATATATATATATAGATATATACTATATATAATATATATAATTATCATAAATATATATATTATTATATAGTATATATTAATATATATAATATATTATATAATATAATAATATATATACATTATATACACATATATATATATATGATTAACTTGATCACGAAGTATATAAAACGTGATGCTATGTATAAATAAAGGTTTTTTGCCACGAAGGAAAAAATGAAAAAGCGAGATAGCCAAGTACTTTCGGTCCGGTTCGGACCCTTTACTGAGGCAAACTGATTTTACAGAGAACA
>NC_087214.1:63929735-63932235 GCF_015104395.2 Macrobrachium nipponense | reverse complement strand
AGAGAGAGAGAGAGAGAGAGAGAGAGAGAGAGAGAGAGAGAGCGCTTAATCCTGCAGGTGGAACCTCAAACTAATCCTGCCGAGTGCATTTTGTTATCTTATCCCTGGGAAAATCTGACACTAAAATGCCTTCTCTATGAGTCAATGTCGTATTTTAGAACATGGGCATGATTCAGGACATTTACAAATGCTTCGGTATAACAAATGGGCGCCTCGAGACATGCCCTTGAGCAGGAGATCGCGCTGGCATAAGGCGAACCTCGACGTTTCTTTAATTAGCCAATGAGTTGTGAAATACAGTGCTCTCTCTCTCTCTCTCTCTCTCCTGTGTTTAATTTGATGGTCTCAGCTTTACGAATTGTGAGTTGGCTCTCTCTCTCTCTCTCTCTCTCTCTCTCTCTCTCTCTCTCTCTCTCTCTCATCCATCAAATGCCAAAATGCTTTCCCCATCCGTCAAGCACTTAAGGTGAAATGAGACTCAAGAATGAGTAGGAAATTCTCTCTCTCTCCCTCTCTCTCTCTCTCTCTCTCTCTCTCTCTCTCTGTAACACAATCTCCTGGCCAGGAACGCGTTTGTCGTTGTGTCAAGATCCGGTTCGAGTCGAAAATGTAATATATATAATATAGATATATATATGTATGTGTGTGTGTATGTGTGTGTGTGTGTGTGTGTGTGTGTATGATGCTCTCTTACTGTTATACAACTGTATAATATGGAGATAAAGTGTCCATAACACAGTGGGCATTGCAACAATATATTCCGGGCACGTTTTACCATTGGCCAGGGGCACGGAAGTAGGCGCCCGAAATATACTATAGATGCAACGTTCAGATGGTGTGGTATGGGGTATGTAATCTTCACATATTTACTTTATATATATGGCATACATATATACATATGTATATATTAATATATGTACATTTATATATATGCATATATTCATAATTTATATATATATATATATATATATATATATATATATATACTACAAATAATATATATATATATATATACATACGACCCATGTTTCAACCCTCCAATACCTGACAACTACCAGGTACCCAAATTCCCTCTCGATGCCCATAAAGGCACAGTAGTGCTATTTTTCGTAACATGCCCTAAGCTCTCCCCCCCCCCCACCCCCCCCCCCCTCCCGCCTCCCCCGCGGAACGAACCCGGGCACTACTAACACTGATGGAAATGCTTATATCATGAGAAACCAGTTCAGTACTTCGGTGTGAATAAAGCATATTTAGAAGAACATTCTCTCTAATGTTAGCGCCCGAAAATCTTTAGTATATTATTATGTCAATATGCTGTTATTTCCAGTGAACATTACAACATTATATCATCCGCGAACACTGCCGAAACCGCGTATTATTATAGGAGATACGAAGCAGTGCATAAACGGGCGTGCGTAAGTTTTCTGAGTGGATAATGTTGGCATATGACACCAGCGTTTGTTTTGCTTCATGGTTGCTTCACGGTGCGCGCATACTTGGTGGC
This sequence comes from Macrobrachium nipponense, assembly GCF_015104395.2. Classification (NCBI taxonomy): domain Eukaryota; kingdom Metazoa; phylum Arthropoda; class Malacostraca; order Decapoda; family Palaemonidae; genus Macrobrachium; species Macrobrachium nipponense. The sequence goes on along the minus strand of NC_087214.1, from coordinate 63,930,728 downwards.
ACTCTTCTGCTTGTGGGGGGGGAGGGGGGGGGTCCGGGGCCGCAGAGAGAGAGAGAGAGAGAGAGAGAGAGAGAGAGAGAGAGAGAGAGAGAATGATAATTTAAGGAAAGGGTTCGGTAAATCCCAAGTTACACCACTACGAGTCATCAGGTCCAGCTACCTTACTTGACCACACTGTAGATGATATTGATTATTGTATATTCCTGAGATGAAAGGGAATAAGAAGAGAGAGAGAGAGAGAGAGAGAGAGAGAGAGAGAGAGAGAGAAATATTGAATGGCAGACCAGGATTCGGAACATTGATGGAGATTGATGGGAAGAAATGTAATTAGATTGATGTATGGAATTAAGGTAATTTCTCAGAGAGAGAGAGAGAGAGAGAGAGAGAGAGAGAGAGAGAGAGAGAGAGAGAGAGATTGATTTAGCCCTGATAGCTGTACTACATGAAAGAGATGAAGTTGGGAACTCTGTTAGACCTGAGGCCAATTAGGAATTAATGTCTATATGAAAATGTTAGTTTAAGAGTGAACAGACAGTTAAGATTGTTAAAAAAAACTTATAAATGTTAAAATTAATGAATTCAGTTGGTTAAATAATGGCTCCATCGAGTTTTAATGCTCATGGTGTACCTGCAACTGTTACCAGCTTAGGAGGATGGAACGGTCATTATTGTCCCTCTAACAAACTAGACTAGCTTCACATCAAACGTGCATCTGATGTCTAGGCCAGTCCCTTACGACGCTCCTGATTGGCTGTTGATAGGCCAATCACGGGGCTAGAAACTCTCCTCAGTCTCTCTCGAGAGAGTTCACATAGACAGGATGTATAATATGTTCCACCTCTCCTGAGGGATGCTTTTGCAAAAACGTATCCCTCAGGAGAGGTGGAACATACTACATCCTGCCTATGTCAACTCTCTCGAGAGAGAGAGACTGAGGGGTTTCCAGCCCTGTGATTGGCTTATCAACAGACAATCAGGAACGTCGCAAGTGAC
>NC_087214.1:63927838-63929235 GCF_015104395.2 Macrobrachium nipponense | reverse complement strand
ACCTAACTGACCGTTTTTGTGTTGTATAATCTCTGGGGAAGTGATTTACCTGTAAATCCGATGTAAGATTGGTCACAGTCCTGGCATGGGATCTCATATACCCCAGAGTCTTTGGGCGATGTCTTTTGTTGGACGTTAATCAGGGATTTGGCTAAGGTATTTGGGTAGGTAAATGCAAAAGGGTTGGATTTCCCAAGGGTGTGAGTTACTCTCTTAATCGTCTCCAGGTGGGGAATATTTTATTGTTGGGTGTGTCTCTGGTCTTGTCTTTAGGGGGTCGGTAGAAAATTACGTTTGCTTTTGAATTGCTTTTCTCAATTATATGGTCAGGATACTTTAAAGATGAAAGTTGCTTGCGAATTAGTTCAAATTCTTTTTCCAGGAAAATCTGGGAACAAATTCGTAAGGCTCTTAAGAATAGGTGCTAGCTAGACTTATCTTGATAGTATTGTCATGATAGCTAAAGTAGTGAATATATGAAAGTGAGAACGTTGGTTTTTCTGTATATGGTAAATTTGTATTCTGTCGTGTCTCTGATTATTAAAACATCAAGAAAAGGAATTTTGTTGTCTGTTCCCATTCAACTTTAAATTTGATGCTGGGCACTAATGCGTTTAATTTTGAGAGGAATTCATTTAAATGAATTCCTCTCAAAAGTTAAACGCATTAGTGCCCAGCATCAAATTTAAAGTTTGAATGGGAAACAGACAACAAAATTTTCCTTTTCTTGATGTTTTTAATAATCAGAGACACGACAGAATACAAATTTACCATATACAGAAAACAACGTTCTCACTTTTCATATATTCACTACTTTAGCTATCATGACAATACTATCAAGATAAGTCTAGCTAGCAACCTATTCTTAAGAGCCTACGAATTTGTTCCCCGAGATTTCCTGGAAAAAGAATTTGAACTAATTCGCAAGCAACTTTCATCTTTAAAGTATCCTGACCATATAATGAGAAGCAATTCAAAAGCAAACGTAATTTTCTACCGACCCCCTAAAGACAAGACCAGAGACACACCAACAATAAAATAAAAATTCCCCACCTGGAGACGAGTTAAGAGAGTAACTCACACCCTTGGGAAATCCAACCCTTTGCATTTACCTACCCAAATACCTTAGCCAAATCCCTGATTAACGTCCAACAAAAGACATCGCCCAAAGACTCTGGGGTATATGAGATCCCATGCCAGGACTGTGACCAATCTTACATCGGATTTACAGGTAAATCACTTCCCCAGAGATTAATACAACACAAACGGTCAGTTAGGTATGGACAACAGAACTCGGCTATTTTCAATCAATATAAAGAACATAACCATAGAATAAACTGGAATATGTCACGTGTAATTTATAGCAGCAACTGCTGGTACAAGAGTCAAATGATGGA
>NC_087214.1:63902838-63922838 GCF_015104395.2 Macrobrachium nipponense | reverse complement strand
AGCTGGTTGGCATGCCATTTGGGGGGAGGCCGCTGGCACTGGAAATCCAGTGTAGTGGTTATTTGTATCGTGGCTTCAGGGTGCAAGAAGTAATCATAATAATAATTATAAGAATATTCCTTATTATTATTATTATTATTATTATTATTATTATTATTATTATTATTATTATTATTATTATTATTATTCAACTGTTCTGGTGCACATATCTTCAGGGACATCCAGTGCTCTCTCTCTCTCTCTCTCTCTCTCTCTCTCTCTCTCTCTCTCTCTGACGCAGAATATCGAAGTGGGGAAAGTACTATCTGTAAAAACTAAATTCTAGCAAATATATCAAACCCGTGTTTTAGCAGCACTAGAATTAGCTGTTGCGTAACAGTGACGATGTACCATAATCATACGTATACGTAGCGTAACTTTCCACACAAGCAACGATAGATAGAAATAAACTATATAAGATTTTGTATTTCAAGAGCTACAAAAAGGACCCATCTTTACATAGGTCAGTTGACCGATAGAGAGAGTTCGAAGATGACCCACTAAATGGTAGATGAGGTCAGTTGAGCGATAGAGAGAGGTCGAAGATGACCCACTAAATGGTAGATGAGGTCAATTGAGCGATAGAGAGAGGTCGAAGATGACCACTAAATGGTAGATGAGGTCAATTGAGCGATAGAGAGTGTCGAAGAGATGACCCAGTAAATGGTAGATGAGTCTGAGATTGACGAGTAGAGGGAGTTCAAAGATGACCCAGTAAATGGTAGATGAGGTCAATTGAGCGATAGAGAGAGTTCGAAGATGACCCAGTAAATGGTAGATGAGGTCAATTGAGCGATAGAGAGAGTTCGAAGATGACCCAGTAAATGGTAGATGAGGTCAATTGAGCGATAGAGAGAGTTCGAAGATGACCCAGTAAATGGTAGATTGAGGTTAATTGAGTGATAGAGAGAGTTCGAAGATGACCCACTAAATGGTAGATGAGGTTAGTTGAGTGATAGAGAGAGTTCGAAGATGACCCAGTAAATGGTAGATGAGGTTAATTGAACGATAGAGAGAGTTCGAAGATGACCCAGTAAATGGTAGATGAGGTTAATTGAGCGACAGAGAGAGTTCAAAGATGACCCAGTAAATGGTAGAAGAGGTCAATTGAGCGATAGAGAGAGGTCGAAGGTAGGCAAGGTCAAATGCAAGGTCAGTTACAATTCTTAGCCAAGTAAACCGCCTTGGAATGGAAAAGTCATTCGTACCAAAGATGGCTAATTATTATAGCTGTCGTTATAGCAGAGAATAAAGGTCAGGCTAGGTCAGTTCAGGTCAGAATAGGTCACGTAGGTGATTGAGGTCAAGAGAAGTCAAACGAAAGACAAGTAGTGTTAGGAGAGGTCACACGAATGATCAGTAAGGTTACAAGAGGTCAAATGCATCAGAATTTAGCTTAGGAGAGGTCAGACGAATGATAAGGTCACGAGAGGTCAAACGATTTAATGTTAAGTCTCACACCTGAGGAATAATAATAATAATAATAATAATAATAATAATAATAATAATAATAATAATATATTTTTTTTATTTTTGCTCTATCACAGTCCTCTAATTCGACTGGGTGGTATTTATAGTGTGGGGTTCCGGGTTGCATCCTGCCTCCTTAGGAGTCCATCACTTTTCTTACTATGTGCGCCGTTTCTAGGATCACACTTTTCTGCATGAGACCTGGAGCTACTTCAGCCTCTAGTTTTTCCAGATTCCTTTTCAGGGATCTTGGGATCGTGCCTCTTAGTGCTCCTATGATTATGGGTACGGTTTCCACTGGCATATCCCATATCCTTCTTATTTCTATTTTCAGGTCTTGATACTTATCCATTTTTTCCCTTTCTTTCTCTTCAACTCTGGTGTCCCATGGTATTGCGATTATTATTATTATTTTGTTCTAAAGGGTCCACAATAATACAAAGTGTAAAAAGTCTGTGTATAATTTTGAAGACTTTACAGAAAGCTTTCGAACCCCTCTCGTGATAGAGAGATACCCTAATTATTATTATTATTATTATTATTATTATTATTATTATTATTATTATTATTATTATTATTATTATTATTATTATTATAGATAAGGACAAAGGTAGACATAGAATAAATGACGAACCAATCAAGTAGAATAAGAATAAACAAAATAAGGAATAACAAATGAACAGAAAAATTAAAAGAAATAGATACACGAACTATTGTTAAGAAACAATGTGGACGAACCTGTTGGTATAACAGCGCAGTTCGACCAATACAGGTATATAAACCTGTATACAGGTGTGCAACTATGCTTTAGTCTCCCCTCCCCCCCCCCCCCTACCCCCCCCTGCCCCACACGAAACAGGTTAAATGGATCAGCCGTTCTGTACAGATCAACTTCCACAGCTGTTAAATGTTACGCAAGTCATTTCTTAGTTGATTTTTATTTATTGAATTTGGAATATAATTTTTATGTAACTTTTTTTTTAAATTGTAAAATTAAAATTTATGTGAAAAGAAAACTACTGAGATGGCTAGCTGTTCGTCCGCATTTTTCCTGTCCGCCCTCAGATCTTCAAAAGCACTGTGACTAGAGGGCTGCAAATTGGTATGTTGATCATCCAACCTCCAATCATCAAACGTACCAAGTTGCAGCCCTCTAGCCTCAGCAGTTTTTATCTTACTCAAGGTTAAAGTTAGGCATGTATCGTACGTCTGGCAGAGAGGTGTTATACGCTGTAAAGGAAACTCGATTGCTTCGGCGCATTTTTTAGTGTGGGGAAAATTTGTAAACAAGGCGGAAACCGACCTCCAGCTTACTCGGAGTGTTTGCTAAAGTCTACGGTCCAATAGTGTGTTGTTTCACCAACGAAAATTACAATAAATGCGCTATGTTTTATTAGAAATAATTGTTCCATCCTGTATAATTTCATTCAAATAAATATATCATAAACATCCCATCCTGAAATTAATGCTTCTACAACTCGACGCGAAACACCTTCTTCAGACATTTTTAGGCTTTACTGTAGACCTTTCCTACCCCCCTCCACCCCCAACAACAACAACATCAGCAACAAAGCAGTTTGATGAAGGCTTACTCCCTGAGAAAGCGAAAATATCTTTGGGGATCTTAAGACTTCACTGCAATGTAAATTTGCTCTCCTTTATTCCAAGAAATGCTATTTGATATTTTACGATTCAGTCACTTAATATAACTCACATTCGAGACAACGTTACGTGTAATTTATTATATAATGTTACCTGCACTGCAGACTATGGATTTATATTTGAAGTTATAATTAAAAGGCTTTTGGGTCTTGTTCAGAGTCTCTCTCTCTCTCTCTCTCTCTCTCTCTCTCTCTCTCTCTCTCTCTCATATTAATCTCTGGATTCTTTTTATATTTACAATTACAATCTCTCTCTCTCTCTCTCTCTCTCTCTCTCTCTCTCTCTCTCTCTCTCTCTCTCTCCTATTTTAATATTCTTGGAGACTTTTATGTGTTTGTTTAATTTAGATTTCAATGGAAAATAAAGATAGGTAGCAATTTCTCTCTCTCTCTCTCTCTTCTCTCTCTCTCTCTCTCTCTCTCTCTCTCTCTCTCTCGGGGAGTAATCCTACCAACTAATTTGTTCTTGTTCTTGTTCTTGTATGGGGTTAGGAAAGGTCTATAGTAGAGCCTGAAAAGGTCTGAGAAAAAGTGTTTGACGTCGAGTTACAGATACAGGAATTTCAAGATGGGATATTTGTAATATATTTATTAGAATGAAAACGTAAGAAATAAATCACGTGCATGTTAAACAGTACAGAACAATAATTCCTGATAAAATATAGCGCATTTGTCTTAATTTTCGTAGGTGAAACAATGTTCTATTTGACCGTCGTTTTTAGCACGCGCTCTGATAAGCTGGAGGTTGGATCGCGCCTCGTTTATTTTATTAAAATCTTGTAGTCAATGTTCCATGTTCTATTTTTTTTTTTTTTTTTTTTGCTTTCACTTATGTTTATTTATGGAAATATTCTGGTTCCTTGATTCTCAGTTATATATGTAATCCAAATTGTTTGTTTGTATACTTTTAATCATATACGTACATATATTTATATTCACATATGTAAAAGTGTGTACACATACGTAGTATACATACACATATGTGTATAAATATATATAATATATATATATATATATATATTTATATATATAATATATATATTATATAATATACTATATATAATATATATATATATATAATATATATATATATATATATATATATTATATTAACAGGCCGCCCCTTGAAATGTACCTCCTCAACTACATATGAGCTAAAAAAAAAAGCACTGAACCACGTGGATATGGCCTTGTGGAATAGCCCCAGGGCGAATTTCGATCGAGTTCCTCCCCCCATCTTCCCCCCCCACCAAATCCCGCCCCCCAATCCCCCCCCCCGGCCCCGCCTCCGTCTTCCCTCCCCCCCCCCCACCCCCCCCAGGGTGAAACGGGGTCAAGAATCCTCCCCCCCACCCCCCGACAACCCCCACCCCTTTTTTAACATTCCAGAGTCATCATTTTACGACGTATTCTAGACATGAGGTAGATTAGACAAGGTGAGACAGGGTTAAGTAGACGTGACCTTGTCTTTTGGTGTGAGTGCGGTTTTGTGTTTGTGATTGTATGTGTGGTGTTTGTGTGTTGTGTGTGTGTGTTTATGTTTGTGTTTATGTTTATATGTTTGTTTGCGTATGTTTATGTTTTCGTGTTGTGTTTGTGTTTATAGTAAGTGTTTTTTTGGTATAGAGGTGTGTGTTTGTGTATTTTTATGTTTGTAATTGTGTTTGTGTATATTCATGTGTTTCTGTTTGTGTGTTAATTTTGCGTGTGTTGCATGTCTGTTTGTGTATGTGTTTGTGTGTTCTTTGTCAGAATGCAAATGCTGACACTACTAGATAAATGATCGAAATGATATGCAAACTCATAGTGTTAATATTTAAGCTATAGATAATATTGTCTATATTAATACTTAGTCCATCTTCTCAGTGTTCATATTGTTGGATGTGAAGGCCATTAGAAAAGGCAGCAAAATTATGCTTAATACTAAAATGGTCAATACACTTATTTTAGGTTATTTTTCCCAAGTCATGACATCTCTTATTAATTAATTACTGCTTTTTTGTATTATTATTGTTATTATTATCATCACGTTGTTTTTTGGCCGTTCCCATTTTTATAGGAATTATCTTTATTGTAATCCAGTAGTAATATATGTTATTATTATTATTATTATTATTATTATTATTATTATTATTATTATTATTAATTATTATTATTATTATTATGACTGCAAAGGCAACTGCTGTTGATAACTCTGTTATTATTCAGACCAATTAAATATGATAGACTGGCAATTGCGTTCAATCAATTTGGTTGATTGAGGACCTGATACCACACACACACACACACACACACACACACACACACACACACACACACACATATATATATATATATATATATATAATATGATTTTTCGTGGTTATTTTTCTTTGTTTTTTATTTTTATTTTTATCTTCCTTTTAAGAAAATGTTTGCAGTATTTTTCAGTTGAATTCGTGATTTTGAAAGTTCTTTCTGTACTAGTAGTAGTAGTAGTAGTAGTAGAAGAGAGAGAGAGAGAGAGAGAGAGAGAGAGAGAGAGAGAGAGAGAGAGAGAGAGAGGTGTTTAGAGACATAATTCAGACACTTTTTTTGCGATACGAAAATATAGAAATATTACTAACAGAAAAATAGAAAGTAGGGTTTTATGAGAGAGAAGAGAGAGAGAGCGAGAGAGAGAGAGAGAGAGAGAGAGATGCCAATTTTCATTCCACGGGGCTTAGGGAGGATTTTAGCCGGACCTCGGCGTCGACAACCCCACCCCCCTTATCACCCCTCCCCAACCCACTCGTGCGAAAACATCACTACCTAGGTGACGTCTCGTTGTCTGTTTGGTGGAACACGTGAGGGGGAGGGGGAGGAGGAGACTACCTTAGCATGGCGGGAGAGGGAAAGAAAAATAAAGTCACACTCGCATGCAACATCCGTACACACTTCACTCCCATGAAGGAGAGTTGGCTCAACAGTCCCTGTAGTATACATTTTATCCTTTGCCTTTACAGACACTGCTCAGGGTTACATCAGGGGAACACAGAAGGAAGAATGAATTCAGGAGCAAATGTGAGATATGGTTGTCTGACAGGTGTTACGAGGACGAAGGAGATGGAACCTGGATAAAATAAAAATCTATTAAAATGGAATAGTTTTCATTCTCCCATTATCCATATTTATGTCAAATTCACCAACCTTACTGGTAACTACTGATGTCTAGGCCAGTCCCTTTCGTCGCTCCTGATTGGCTGTTGATAAGTCATTCACAGGGCTTGAAACTCTCAGTCTCTCGAGAGTTAACATAGGCAGGATGTATGTTCCACCCCTCCTGAGGGATGCTTTTGAAAGCCCTGTGAATGACTTATCAACAGCCAATCCATTTTAATAGTTTTTTTTTTTTTTTATCCAGGTTCCATCTCCTTCGTCCTCGTAACACCTGTTAGACAACCATATCTCACATTTGCTCTTGAATTCATTCTTCCCTCAGTGTTCCCCAGATATAGCCCTTAGCATACTTATTTCTTCAGTGTTCTTCGTAACACCCTTGAGGCCACATCCAACCGTATCTCACATGTGCTTCGCAGATGTATTCTGTGGGGAACGAGTGATCCAAGGATTACAAGGTCCAGTGGCTCTTTCCTTTCTTCCCTCCACTACCAGGCCTTGGAATTCTCTCTCGTCATCCCTCTGCCCAGAAGAGGCCATCGGGTTGCCAACGCCGTTGGCCTTCGCTCTTAAAAAAAATGAATAAAAAGTTATGCTGTAAATAAATAAATAAAAAGAAAACTAGCGTGCTTTCGTGTTAGCGTAGACTCCCAAATTAATCATTGCAAGGTTGATATAAATCTCTCTCTCTCTCTCTCTCTCTCTCTCTCTCTCTCTGCGTGCTCAACTGTTAGTTATGTGGTGTATGTGTGAGCGTGTGCGTGCGTGTGTGTATGTCTGTGTGTGCGCGCGTCATCTTCCTTAATTTAGCGTATCCTTGATCCACTCATCTGACTGGGGCATGTAGGTGGATGATGCGCCGTTGTATAGGCAAAGTCGCTGATTATTAGTAGTAATATTATATTGTTTCCCGGCGCCGTCTGGCATCTAAGCGCCGACTGAAAAATAAAACAACAAAGCATCGATATCTCTCCCAAGCGTACTGATGGAGCGAGTTTAGTCGCAGTTTCTCTAGTCAAGATGACGTCTCGATTTTTGTGCACCATTTTGGGCGGAGAAGATTCGAAAAAATAATATTAAAAATAAAAACGTAAATAAAAGTAGGGCATCGAATGCTTCTGGTTTGAGAGTTGCCAGACACTTCCTTTTGTGGGTAATTTACATTGCAATTAGGGAGAGCAAATCATGACGGCCAATCTTGATCGATGTCTGAAAAGATGCTGAGAGAGAGAGAGAGAGAGAGAGAGAGAGAGAGAGAGAGAGAGAGAGAGAGAGAAGGGGAATAGACTCGTGCAAGAGTAGTAATAGATACGAGAAAACTGTACGATATCTTGAGAGACATTAAAACTGCTGTTCTTTCTACGTCGTTCAGATATCAACACCGGACCCTATCACAGCACGGGCTCTTGTACCCAAGATAATATTGAAAGGAAAAGTGGCCAGACTGTAGCAGTGATTGGAAGAAGCTTTCAGCCTTGTTTTTCTAGACAGACAACTTGCTTGCGTGACGTCATTCAGTAGAGAGAGAATTCTCTTGTCTCCTACAACAGAAAACGAGAAAAAATGCAATGGAGTTTCCTGTACAGCGTCTATATAATCAGGGCCGCCGAAAATAGATCTTATCTTTCGGTGATCTCGGTGGTAGCCTGCCTTACATAGTTGATAAATGCATGATTAAGGCTAACTTTAGCCTTAAATAGAATAAAATCTACTGAGGCTAGAGGGCTGCAGTTTGGTATGTTTGACAATTGGGGTTGGTTGACCAACTTACCAATTTGCAGCCCTCTAGCCGCGGTAGTTTTAAAGATCTGAGGGAGGTAGTTTTCTGTGACAAAAAAAAAAAAAAAAAAAAAAAAACAAAGTCAAGGAAGGAGAGCCCGAGAATGGGTGTCGGGGGGGGGGGGGGGGGGGGGGGGGGTTGGCGTGGCGGGGAGGGATGAGGGGGAAGAGGAGGGTAAGGGTGGGGGGGGGGGGGGGGGTGTGTCCGCAGTGGGTGTCTTTAAGAGCCGGGTGTCTTTTGTGACCCAATTCACTGGACTCATTATTGGGTTATGTGGGCAGAACTCCTCCTCTCTCTCTCTCTCTCTCTCTCTGTTTCGCTTCAGACTTTCTTCTGCCCGTGGGGGGCGGGGGGGTTGGGGGGGGGGTTGGTTGGTGGCAGGGGGCAGGGAAAGCGGTCGAAAGCTTTTCTTGTGGAAGTGTTTGTTGGTCTTGCTTAGTCCGGTGTGGATGATGCATATATATATATATATATATATTATATATATATATAATGTAAAATATGTATTATATGTAATATATTACCTAATATACATATATATATATATATATATATAATAGTACGAGAGAGAGAGAGAGAGAGAGAGAGAGAGAGAGAGAGAGTAAAGGTGTTTTTTAAAGTCGAATGGCAGTAGACGGGTAGTTAAAGGCAACAAAAATGCAGACCTAAAAATAAAATGAAATAAATAAATATATAAATAAATAAATAAATAAAAGACAAAACGCATGGCGGATAAGAGACATACCGATAGATACAAAAGTCCTCTAAGGTCATGATGACCTTTGCCGGGAAAGGGGGGCCAATTTAATGAGAGAGAGAGAGAGAGAGAGAGAGAGAGAGAGAGAGAGAGAGAGAGAGAGAGAGACGTAATCCTTGCTTCTTATATCAACAATTATTACAATCTGTCGTGGCTTTGACATTAGAAATATACTTAGTGACGAAATAATGTAACTCTCTCTCTCTCTCTCTTGTTCGTATGCAAATGGTTATATACGTAACACCTGATATTGCAAGCAACATTTCTCATTTGTGCAAGTACGCGAGTGTTAGAGAATTAAATTTTACTCAATAAGTCTTTGTGCAGAGAGAGAGAGAGAGAGAGAGAGAGAGAGAGAGAGAGAGAGAGAGAGAGAGAGAGATTCTCTCCTGACTCGTGCGCAGACTCAAACGATGCTCGCTTGTCTTGTAACAAGCTTCATTGAGTTCCGTCTCGTCTACAAAGCGCCCAGCGCAGCCACTAGTAGAATTACAATGAATGAGACAGACGAATCTATCCAGTCCGTATGACACTCGTTCAAGGTTCGCTCCACTCCCTCCCCCTCACCCCCACCACCGACCTACCTTCCCCTCCCCTCATCTCCCCCATCAACCAATTGCAGCTGTGCATTCGGGTCGGTTAGAGTGGTTTTCTCGAGAGAAACATTCTTTTAGTTCTTTTTTATTTTTAAATTTTTTTCTTTTTCAACTTTATATTTATAGAGATAATTTTCATTAATTTTTTTGCGTGTTATATTTATTGATATTTTTGACATTTATTTTTATCTATCTAGATATTTTTTAATACGTTCATACGTCTATTTATGTTATTTTTTTCTTATATAGAGGTATTTTTCACTTATATTTTTCGCGTTTTATATTTATTGCTATCATTGCCATTTATTTTGATTTATCCAGATATTTTTTATGCGATCATACGCTTAGTTGAGTTTATTTTATTTTAGATTATTTCATTTTTATGAAACTGCAGGATTATTTTGAGTCGGAAGTAACGAAAAATCAGCTAGAGTCCTTCGTCAGATCTCATTATTCAATAACCAGATGTTCCTGTTCCTTCGCTACTATTGCCTAGCAATCTTGGGGAGGTGATACGTATCCTGCCTGTCCTGTTCCGCTGGCGCTGCTACGTAACAGTCGCCGGTGTCATGTTACTTGGGGGGTCATGTACTGTAGATATCCTTTGTAGGAATCTGGTGTTGGTTGAAGAGATGACGTTGTTTGTTCATCGTTTGGTTCATCTCTGAGTCCGCACTTTTTCCGTCCGCTCTCAGATCTTGAAACGACTGTGGCTAGAGGGCTGCAAATTGGCACGTTGATCGTTCCAACCCTTCCAATCATCAAACGTTCCAAATTGCAGCCCTCTAGCCTGGGTAGTTTTAATTTCGTTGGAGGTTAAATTTAGCCATGGTCGTACATCTGGCACCGGAACAACACAGGCCACCACGGCTGGCAGAGAGTTTCATACAGCGTTATACGCTTTACAGAAAACTCGATTGAAGTTTATTACTAACTTTTGTTGTATTAATTTCTTTTGATTTGCATATTAAAGGAATTTTTAAGCATCAGTCTTTAAAACAATTGTATTCTTATTATATACCATTTTTGTTTCAGCTTTCATATATTTTATTCATTTTTATAAGAATTTTTTTTACAAGGTTTTTTCCGAATGGGAAGTTTTTTTTTCATTGTGTCAAGACATTCAAGTAGATTTTTGCATTTTATGTGAATTTCTTTTTCCTCTTTACCAAGGTTATTATTATTTGAAGGTGATATTGTCTTGTGAGATTTTCTCCAGAAGTTATTATTTTTGTTAAAGTTAATTTTAACTCGCATGTACCAGTTTTTGTCTAGGTCAGTCTTACAGTCATTTTGTCATTATTGTGAAAAGTTCTTTTCATATATTTGTTAGCTTTGTCCAACAATATCAATATGTATCTTAATTTGATTTCCTTTGTTTGTTAGTGTCAATTACTGCAGTAATTTGATGTTATTTTTTTTTGCGTTTTGATTGTTAGTGACTCTGTCTTGGAAATATTTTGAGCTTTCTTTTAAAGAAAACTATTGAGATGACTAATTACCTGTCCGTCCGCCCTCAGATCTTAAAAACTACCGTCACCGGGTTTTCCGTGGACCTGCAAAGCTGAAGGGCCGCGGCTGGCTAGTATAGCATTATTGATCAGCCTGGCATATGCTTTCATTCATTGCCGTGTACATGTTTCTGTTTTTAACTAGAAGAAGTAATTTTCGTGCGATTAAATTTTTAAACTTTAACATCAAATGGAAAGAAACGTAGATAGGAAAAGATTTTGTGTACTTGATTTTATATATATATATATATGTATATATTATATATATATATATATATATATATAATATATATATATATATATATATATATATATCCAGTAGAGTACAGAGAGTCCAGAGAAACGACCCTCAGTCAAGGTGAGTGAAAGTATACTATATTTATATACCACACCTTTAGAACAGCAACAATGCAGGTTGCATGAAGATATTCTCACCTGCAGTGTGTTGGAGAATCATGTGACCAACAGAGAGATGCCTACACGGAAGAATGTTATATGTCTCTCTCTCTCTCTCTCTCTCTCTCTCTCTCTCTCTCTCTCTCTCTCTCTCTTCACTTTACTGATTCGTTCGTATTTCGACCGTGTCTTCAGTGTGACCTTACTTACCATCAGCCTTAATTCGACCTCGGCCTGATTTTCGTGGCCTATCCCTTCATTTGGTTTTCGGGGCCTATCCCTTCATTCGTCCAGCGTGATTGTTGTTAGTTTGTGAATGATGTTTGTGAATTTATCGTTCTAATTTATCATTCTGTTATTTAACATCCCCCAAGGATTACAGTTTTCAAAAACAGACTTTAGTTTTGTGAATTTATCATTAACATTTGTATATAACATGCCCAAAGGACTACAGGTTTCAAAACAAACTATGTTAGTTTGTGAATATATCATTAACATCAGTATTTAAAATGCCCAAAGGACTAAAGCTTTCAAAACAAACTTGCAGCAATCTGAAAAACGAACCGTTAAGTAAATATAAACACCAGTATAAAATCCCCGTATTGGGGTTAGTGGCCATCAGTGCTCCTCGCGCAGCGCACTGTAGACATTGCTTAAGGTTCATTCCTTTACCAGTGATTGGTGGTATTATATATAAACCAGCGTAAGATAACGTGAAGAATGCACCAGACGTATCTTGTTATGTTTACTGGAACCGTTCGCTTATGACAAAATCCCCCCCCAAACATCTGCGTCCCTGTTGTGTTTACCGGTACTGTTCGTTCCGACCAAATATGGGAAAAGTCCGTTCAAACGCCCACGTTCATGTTAAATGTCGACACTTTTCAAACCGGTCTTGTCAGCGCGTGTCGGAGAGAGAGAGAGAGAGAGAGAGAGAGAGAGAGAGAGATGAGAGAGAGAGAGAAGGGGTGGGGGAGTGAGGGAGGGAGGGAAGGGTGTCATCTAGGCCAGTAGGGATAAACAGGAGGTCTTAGACCGTAGACAAACACATTTTGTATATTGCGGTTGATAACAGACTTGCAGATTTAAATGGGGGCACGGGGGGGGGGGGGGCGTGTTGCTACTTTTTTTATGTGGGGTATTCGATTTCTTCTTTATTTTCTCTCTTCTCTCTATATTTTTTTTAATTTAATTGATTTTGTCAAGGTTTATTTTGATCCATATTATATATATATATATATATATATACTATATATATATATATATATATATATATATATATATATATATATATATATATATATATATAATATACATATATATTACAATCTATTTAGCCGATCTTGCCAGTAAAACCAGTACAAAATTTCGTTTTATTATTACCTTATTAATTACTCATCTCTTACTTCTTCCAATACGATTTGCTCTTTTTACCCCCAAAAAATAATAAAAATAAAAATAATAAGATATAAATAAAACCTAGAACCTTCGGTTTCTATTCTTGGTGAAAACAAACCTAAAAATCCTAGAGAGAGAGAGAGAGAGAGAGAGAGCTGAGAGGAGAGAGAGAGAGAGAGAGAGAGAGAGAGAGAGAGAGAGAGAGAGAGAGAGAGAAGTTCGATACTGACACTTTGAAACGTTTCTATTCGGGGAACAAAGAGGACAGTGGTGAATTCATGTCAGTCACGGTGAATACTAGGATCTTTGCGTCATTGTGTATATATAGCATGTGGGTCCGCCCCGTTACTCTTTTTTTTCGCTATTTTATTTAAGCCTCCAGACTCTTCCAACCCACCTACCACCCCTTCCTCCACCCTCTCTGTCGTGTCGTCCCCGTGGTGTCATTGGTAGCACAGTTGGCTGACAAAAGAGCGTTCGATCCCGAATTTGAAAAGTGTATATGGTGGTGAGATGACTGTTGTAGGGCACCTGGCAGAGAGAGAGAGAGAGAGAGAGAGAGAGAGAGAGAGAGAGAGAGAGAGGGGTAGGCGTACGTGATCAGGGCTCTTGTGTGACACCATTTCGACGATGATACATTTCTCTCTCTCTCTCTTAGACACTGTATTTTTTTGTGATTATAAGGAGTAGCAGCAGGAAAAGTAATAGTAACAGCAGCAGCAGCAGGAAAAGTAGGTGTTAGTAATAGCAGAAAAAGTAGTAGTAACAGTAGTAACAGTAATATCAGCAGGAAAAGTAGTACGTAGTAGTAGTAGTAGTAGTAGTATTGGTAATAGTAGTAGCAGCAGGAATATCAGCAGTAAAAGTAGTAGTAGTAGTAGTAGTAGTAGGACTAGTAAGAGCATCGTCGAAGAACCAAGGGATTCCTCCTCTCTGCCATTCAGTGTGAGTCACGCTTGCTCCCCCCCCCTCTCTCTCTCTCTCTCTCTCTCTCTCTCTCTCTCTCTCTCTCTCTCTCTCTCTCATATATTTAAAATTCTATTTGTGTGTGTGTATGTGTGTGTGTGAGAGAGAGAGAGAGAGAGAGAGAGAGAATGTAGGTTAACAAAAATCTCATACGAATAAAACTATACCGGTTTATACTGAGAGAGAGAGAGAGAGAGAGAGAGAGAGAGAGAGAGATAAAATCCACTCCAAATATAAACATTCTGGTTTATATCCGAGAGAGAGAGAGAGAGAGAGAGAGAGAGAGAGAGAGAGAGAGAGAGAGAGAGAGAGAGAGAGAATATAGATAAGCAAAGATCTCCAACGAATCAAACTATACCGGTTTATTTGAGAGAGAGAGAGAGAGAGAGAGAGAGAGAGAGAGAGAGAGAGAGAGAGAGAGAGAGCAAAATCCACTCCAAATATAAACATTCTGGTTTATATCGAAAGTGAAAAGAGAGAGAGAGAGAGAGAGAGAGAGAGAGAGAGAGAGAGAGAGAGAGAGAGAGAGAGAGAGTGAGTCAATAATGACTCATCCATAGCTATTTGCAACTTAGTCACTCGGTTAGTTTTCATTGATCTCGAAGGAGTCCTGTTGCCTGCTTGCTTGCTTGCTTGTTTGTTGCAAAGGTGCAAGAAGCGGCAAGTGCACCGAAGAATTTCGGTGTTGCACCCTTGGTCTACTGAGTGTTGTTTCTTCTGTATTATTTTGTTGTTGTTTCGTAGTTGAAGCTATACAATGTCGGTGGTGGTACTACGTAGTTGTTGTAGGTCTAGAGATATATTGTTTTCTATTTCCTAATTCAAATGATTTCGTTTAACGTATTTTTTGTTTTATCTGTATTACTTTTTGTTGTTGTTTCGTTGTGAAAGCTAAACAACGTCAGTGGTACTACGTAGTTGTTATAGGTCTAGAGATATATTTTTTTCTGTTTCCTAATTCGAAATTATTTCGTTTAACGTATTTTATCCATTTTATCACGACGTAAAAATTTATTTCCCTCTCGAAATGATTATGCAATCTTTTATCTATTTATCAGATAAGGTTTGTATGTGACAACACTGAACACTTGCAGCTTTTTCAAAATTTTTATTTGGTGTTTGTTCGTAAACAATATTAGGCTCATTATACGTACGAGTTTAATAAATAAAATATTTTGCAAAACGTAGACGTGATGTCGTATCGCCATTGCAGGATTATGGTACGAGTTTTAAGACTTAGTTTTATTATGTCTATCACGAATTTTCTGTCATTTTTTTTTATTTCTTTAATTTTTCTCTTTTATCGTTTTACGTCGGGAATTAAATTCCTGCATCGAGAACGGAACGCCTCCGCACGTGCTCCTTACAGCAACATTTGGTAGCGGCCTGCTGTGACGTCACGACCTCACGCAACTATATAAGGGTTTGGCCACGCCCCCCTCCTCCACCACCTCATCACCACACCACCACCACCACCACCACCACTCTCCCCAATCCCCATTCCTATCAAATCCGCCACCACTCAGTGTTGCCGAAGATGTGGCATAGGAATGTCGTGCGGTTTTCCATGGACGGTTCGTGATTCCGTCTTGACAGATTACGTTATTCCTCTTGGAATGCGTCGGGAATCGAGGCGTGTTTGGGAATGAGGCGCCGGAGTGTATTATTATTATTACTTATATATAGGATGTGAAATTTATAGTGTCAAATAGAAGGCAACACGCACTCAAATGAGGAACTATAGTAGTAGGAGCAGCCCTCGAACTATTTCAGGAATTTGATTCATGCCCCTTTTGGATTATACTGCAGCAGAAGCAACTCACGGCGGCTTCCTCTTCTTCTTCATCTTCTTCTTCCTCGACGTTCGAGAATTTGCAGGTGAGGGAAGAAGGGACTGGAGGTGGTGAAGAGGAGAAGGAGAAGGAGTGAAGGAATTTCTCTCCTTCATAATGTAGCAGTGACACGTCCTTCTGAGAGAAGGTCTTTTGGTCACATACACAATCCCCCACCAAGAGCAGGACAGTGGTGACGTTTGTGTCATTCGTCTGTTTTTGAAGTCCTCGTTGAAGTCCTCTGCATTTACGCGAACATATATATCAATATCTAATATCTTTGTGTCTTTTATCTGTTTTTAATGTTTTTAAAGTCAATATTTAAGTCCTCTGCATTTACATGAACATATTATATTATAATCTAGTATGCCTGTGTCTTTCGTCTGTTTTTGATGTAAGTTTTTTAAGTCCTCTGCATTTACACGAACATATAAATTAACATTATCATTATTATAATTTTGCTTTCAATATGGAAAAGCATCTCTCCTTTATTGAGACATATTAATAGCTTAAAGACAGTCTTATGTTTTCGTTAATCTGGTCTTTTTGGCGAGATGACATCATCATCACCCCCTCAACGTATATGCGTGCCCATGACGCATGTGTTATGACGATGAAGTGACGTCATCCCTTAACGGGGCATTTTATTTTAACGGCCTCTCTCTCTCTCTCTCTCTCTCTCTCTCTCTCTCTCTCTCTCTCTCCTGGGACAGTCAGCTGATGAACTTGGGACGAGTTGCCGAGTAGGTATTTGTCGATTTATTTTTTTTAAATCCTTTTTTATGCCATTTTTTAATTATTTTTTCTTATCGTTTGATAGTTATTTATTGACACTTTTTCTTTAATAAATGACGCATATCATTACAACTTATACGTTAATTATCTTACGAAAAGTACATTTAAATTTTAAAATTTGGGGGAATACTTGACACGTCAGGCTGCCTCATCGCCACTTTGACACTGCTGACGTTTATTCGTCTTCTCTTCAACTGCTAAGCTCCTGATGTCTCTTCCTGCTTCCGTGTTCCACTTATTCAAACTTTGGGTTGTTAATTAATTGCAACTTACCTTACCCTGCAATCACTAAGGGACAGAAGTGCCATTGGACCTGAAGGAGACGAGTTTGGGGGAAATTGCACGGTTGTTGCAGAGATCATTGAATTGCTAATGGAGGGGGGTAGGTGATTGTCCCTCCTCTCATTCTCCCCCCCTCCCCAGTGCCCTTGCCACCTCCCCCCACCATCCCTTCCCCCCCCCTCTCCCTAGGGGTGGTGGACTGAATAGTGAGTGACCTGGCTGGGAGGAATTATTATTATTATATAAAAGAGTCGCTCTTTATATTTCATTTGCTCTCTCTCTCTCTCTCTCTCTCTCTCTCTCTCTCTCTCTCTCTCTCTCTCCCTCTCTCTCTCAGCCTTTGGAATCGTCATTGGTCGAACGTGCCATGAAATTTAAGGTCATTTATAATTCTTCCTTTTATTTTTGTGACCTTACTCTTTTTTTTTATCAAGGAGGTCATTGGCTTTCTACATTACGAATAATAATAATAATAATAATAATAATAATAATAATAATAATAATAATAATAATAATAATAATAATAATAATAATAATTTAGTAATCATGGGAACGTGCATTAATACAGGTATTGTCAAAACTTGACGTTTTAACATAGCTCTTATTAATTATTATCGTCGGGTGAAATCACTGTATCTATTAAGCGCAATTGCCTCTGTTTGAATAGTAGTATCTGTTGCAGAAATATCAGCTGTAATACAGATGTCTTCGATTGGTACATTTTTCAGTGCAGGTGTTGCTGTAATATAAGCGTGATTAAAGTTTTATTGTACACATTATTGAAATATGTGGATGTTAATATAACAATTATATTATATCAAAGGATACGATTCAATAGGAAGATGAGTATCGTACGCATTATTGAAATATATAGGTATCAATATAACTGTTTATCAAAGGAGTTTTGGTATAACTATTACAGAAAGATAAATACTTAAGGATCAGACAAGATAGACCTATATGTAAGGACCAGCCAAGATAGACCTTTATCTAAGGACCAGACAAGATAGACCAATATTTAAGGACCAGACAAGATAGGCCTATATTTAAGGACCAGACAAGAGAGACCTATATCTAAGGACCAGACAAGATAGACCCATATTTAAGGACAAGACAAGATAGACCTATATCTAAGGATCAGACAAGATAGACCTATATTTAAGGACAAGACAAGATAGACCTATATCTAAGGGCCAGACAAGAGAGACCTATATTTAAGGACCAGACAAGAGAGACCTATATGTAAGGACCAGACAAGATAGACCTATATCTAAGGACCAGACAAGCTAGACCAATATTTAAGGACCAGACAAGAGAGACCAAGAGACCTATATCTAAGGACCAGACAAGAGAGACCTATATCTAAGGACCAGACAAGATAGACCTATATCTAAGGACCAGACAAGATAGACCTATATCTAAGGACCAGACAAGATAGACCTATATCTAAGGACCAGACAAGATAGACCTATATCTAAGGACCAGACAAGATAGACCTATATTTAAGGACCAGACAAGAGAGACCTATATCTAAGGACCAGACAAGAGAGACCTATATCTAAGGACCAGACAAGAGAGTCCTATGTCTAAGGACCAGACAAGAGAGACCTATGTCTAAGGACCAGACAAGATAGACCTATATCTAAGGACCAGACAAGATAGACCTATATTTAAGGACCAGACAAGATAGACCTATATTTAAGGACCAGACAAGAGAGACCTATATTTAAAGACCAGACAAGAGAGACCTATATTTAAGGACCAGACAAAATAGACCTATTTTTAAGGATCAGACAAGATAGACCTATTTTTAAGGACCAGACAAGATATAGACCTATATTTAAGGACCAGACAAGATAGACCTATATTTAAGGACCAGACAAGAAAGACCTATATTTAAGGACCAGATTTAAGAGACCTATTTATTTAGGACCAAGATAGACCTATATTAAGGACAAGGGGACAGATAGCCACTACCCATTAATTTTAAGGACCAGATATTTTTTTAAGAAAGACTATATTTAAGGACCAGACAAGATAGACCTATATGTAAGGACCAGATTAAGAAAGACTATATAAGGGACCAGACAAGTAGACTATAATTTAAGGACCAGACAAGATAGACCTATATTTAAGGACCAGATAAGAAAGACCTATATTTAAGGACCAGACAAGATAGACTTATATTAAGGCCAGCAAGATTAGACCTATTTATTTTAAAGGACCAGACAAGATAGACCTATATCTAAGGACCCAGACAAGATAGACCTATATTAAGACAGGAACAAAATTAGACCTATTTTAAGAATAAGACAGAAATAGACTATTTTTAAGGACCAGACAAGATAGACCTATATTTAAAGGGACCAGACAAAATTATAGACCTACAATTTTTAAAGACCAGACAAGAAAATAGACCTATTTTTTATTTAAAGACCAGACGAGAAAAGACATATATTTAAGGACCAGACAAGATAGACCTATATTAAAGTACCCAGACAAGAGAGGACCTATATTTAAGGACCAGAAACCAAGATAGACCTATATTTAAGGACCAGACCAAGAGAGACTATATTTAAGGACCAGCAGAGAGAACCTATATTTAAGGACCAGACAAGATGACCTATTTTTTAATAGGACCAGACAAGAGAGAGGCCTATATTAGGACTAGACAGAGACTATATAGGACCAGACAAGATTAGACCATAGGACCAGAGAGAGACCTATATCTAAAGGACCGGACAAGATAGACCATAGACACGACCAGAGGACCTATATCTAGGCCCAGGAGAGAGACCTATATAAGGACCAAGACAAGAGACCATATTTAAGGACAAGACAAGATAGACCTAAATAATTAAGGACCAGACAAGATAGACTGGATACCTAAGGACCAGAACAAGATAGACCTATACCTAAGACCAGACAAGATAGACCTATATCTAAGGACCAGACAAGAGAGACCTATATTTAAGGACCAGACAAGATAGACCTATCCTGAAGATATATTTTCCCAGGACCGCACAAGACGAACAAGAACAGCCATATCTCAGAACAGGACGAGGAACTAAGAAAAAAAAGAAAGAAAAAAAAAAAACCAGCCGTCACATGCCAAGACGACTCGATGCGTTAGGAATACAAGTAAATCAAGTAATATCCTTCAATTAGGATGCAGGTCTTCACTCCATCCTTTGCATGGTCGCGGCGGGGGGCGTGGAGTTGCATATTGAAAGGAGGTTTAGATCGATATCAGGTGGAAAAAAAATCGACTTGGTCTTACGTCCTGAGTCCCCCCCCCCCCCCCCCCCCCCCTCAATGTCGGGCGCTTGAGGGAATACGGGGGTGGTTTTGGAGAGAGAGAGAGAGAGAGAGATGGTTA
>NC_087214.1:63755338-63897838 GCF_015104395.2 Macrobrachium nipponense | reverse complement strand
TTAGCCGTTTTTGTTATGTTTTTTTTTTTATTTTTCTATTTGTTGTTTTTTTACCTATTTTTTGTTATTGGTGTTTTTGTTATTTGTTGATTTTGTGACTGTTATAAGAATGGTTAGATCAATTTATTGTTATTCATTTTTTATTATAGATGTTGTGATAACTTTTCCTGAGGTTATTAGGCTATGGTTCAATTTTCAAAGTTATTATTATTGTTATTAGAAAGTGTCGGCCTTTTAACGCTAGTTTTTATGGTTAAATTATTTCATTATTTATAATTGTTTCATTTTTTATTAGTGCCAAAAAAATTATTATTATTATTATTATTATTATTATTATTATTGTGTACTGTAATACGTATGCATTTCCACGCATCTCTCTCTCTCTCTCTCTCCCAAGATGTGAAAAAATTAAGCCGTTGTGAGGAATTGGTCTTAAACAGACCAGTAAAAAAAAAAAAAAGAATTGACCATTTTTAACAACACAAAATGGAAAAAAAAAAATTTTTTTATCCGGAGTAAGAAAGAGTTCGTCCTTCATTTTAGTATTATCTAAGAAATGGTTGAATGCGACCGTAATTTTTTCATCGTATAATTGATGTCTGGTAAGCTCCCTCTACTCAGGCAAGGATATGCGCACTAATCCCGTAAAGAAATCAGAGGGTATCGTCTCAACAATTCGTCTGTAAACAATTCCGCGATTGTTTAAGTCTATGGAAAATGTATTTGCTCATAAAAAATGGCACTGCGAGTAACTTTACACTTAAAAACAGTCTACTTGAAGCTATTATCATAATCATCCCTCCATCTGGGAGACGATCGCAGGCCTGCGCGTGGAATTGTGAACGCATTTGGGGGCGGTCCCAGATAGCGATAGGACTTTGTTTTTGGTCAAGACGAGTCTGAAACAGCCGAGTATAGCGATGCGCAACGAATATTCAACATATACTAAAGCGTAGTAGGTGCGTTTAGTTTGGATAAACACAAATTTATTTAAAATTTGGTTGTACTTGTGACTTCGGTGACATCTACCACACTTAGCGAGTGACGCATATTCTTCCCAGTAACAGTGACGTCACCTAAACTCGCAGAATTCTGCTGTACAGGTGACATCATCCAAGATGTCTCACATCCCGTGACGTACAGCCATAAGGGCATCGGGAGAGAACGTACCCGTGCCCGTCTGGAGGTCCTTAGTACTATCACATTTGGTTTTTGATCCATAGCCCCCCTCCCCCCAACCCTTAGCGGGGTTATAGTACCGTCAGTGCACCTCGCGTGGTGCGCTGTAGGCATTAAATACTTAAGGGGCGTTTGCAGCGTCCCTACAGTCGATAGCTACAACCTATTTCGTTCCTTTTACTGTACCTCCGTTCATATTATCTTTCTATACCGTCTTGCTATCCACCTTTGTACCGTCCATTTCTCTTTCAGCTCCGACGAATGACCTTACAGGTCCCAGCGCTTGGGCCTTTGCCTAAATACCTGTTTTTTTTTTTTATAATAATTCCCTTCTTGATTCATATATATATATATATATATATTATATATATATATATATATATATATATATATATATATATATATACGACCCACATGGGCTGTTGTGTTTGTGTAGTTGTTGGTGGCCGCAGGGGGAGGGGGGGCATGAAATGGGAGCGAATTGGCCATATGTAATTTGATACTGAGAGAGAGAGAGAGAGATAGATTGAGAAGAGACGGAGAGAAAGAGATAAGAGAAGGAGCGAAGGGGGGGGGGGAGGGGGGGGGAGTTATATAAGCTTATGTAATGTTGTAAATAAAGTAACTGAACGACTTATATAATTATGTACGGGCTGATAGAGATAATACTCGACTGACATGTATATGTACTACATCTATAAGTTTATGAATTGGTCTAGAAATGTGTAGGGAGAGAGATTCATATGAGTAGTAATATGTACATATGTATTAAGTGCTTGCACACGTAGATTTATACTCTCTCTCTCTCTTTACACACACATACGTATAACATATATAAACATACATACATAAAGTAATATATATATAATATATATATATATATATATATATATATATATATAGTATATATATATATATATATGTATGTATATTCTATCTCTTATAATTCCGGCGAGAAAAAAAACACATACACGTATACGACCAAGTTCCTTTAAATATACTCAAAGTATATTTAAATGGTGGCCCTTGTGAAAAGGTAAGATAAAAACAAAATGGTAGGAAAACCATTGTTTAATGAAAATTCCAGGGACAAAAAAAGGCTTGAAAAATTCCACATATAGTCTCTATGCAACAAAAGCCAGAACATTGCAAATTCCACGGAACTGCTGAACATCACACGAATATGGCAGCCATAGGTCTATCTATCAGACCAAGTTACGCTCACCAAGCTGTTAAAATCCCAACTGGCTAATTCAAATACTTCATGTAAATGGATTATATCCTCACGAACCCTTTGTGTCCCCACCTGAGAAATCCCTAACGACTCTTCACCCGTCCAAGGGGGGTTCACCACTACCAGGTTAAAAACCGCGAATGAAGCAAACTGACTACGATAGAGTCCACTAGACTAATCAGTCCGGTTGAGTCTCCTGCCAGACCTGAGAATGGACGAACCAGATGACGGTGGACCGTTGGCAGATATAGATTTACCTCTCATCATCCTTTCGTCCCCTGAGGACGAAGCGACGTGGAAGAGAGAGAGAGAGAGAGAGAGAGAGAGAGAGAGAGAGAGAGAGAGAGAGAGAGGAATTGGTGTGGAAGAAATAATACCTCGTAAGGGTCGGTTCCATAGGTGATATATTATTATAACGAAAGTTATTATTATTATTATTATTTCTCTTGTGATAAAGTACGCGGAATTTCCTTAGGTAAAGGCTACTCGTTAAATAAGCTGTCTTCCAATCAGTGTAATGTTTAATATTGTAATGATTAAATATAAACTTGTAGTCAGTCACTCGTTGAATTTAAGGATATGGCTAGTAGTGGATAAAGTCTACTGAGTTTGAACGTAACATTGCACCAATACAAACCCTTGTCTAAAGTTACCCTCTTGTAATATATTTCAGATATTCCCAGTTATTCTCAGATGTAACGCCGGACAGAATGTAATTTCTGGGAATCTGCCTTTTTCTCACTTCGTCTGCATCCACAGATATAAATTTTCTATAAAAATCACGGCAGGAGTTTGCATACTGTTTTTGTGATTTTGTTTTAACTATAGGTACATACGCATCTGCACACCTGTATTCTAAGACAGTAACGAAGAACCTTATATGTTTAATGTCTTCAGTAATGAGTATACCAATGTATATATCCTTTTTTTCTTTAATAACAGATTCGACATCATCAGAAAATTGGGCCAAGGAACGTACGGAAAGGTCCAGCTGGCGGTCAACAAGGAGACCGGACAGGAGGTAGGGTTCTGTATGTTTAGAATCCTTGGAAATTCTCGTTATTAATAAATGTCATAATTTGATAAATCATTTCACTGACAAAAGAAGATCGGGACTGTGCTAGGTTACTGATGCTCCTGTTTCATCCATACAGGTTGCCATCAAGACCATCAAGAAGGCCAAAATCGAAACCGAGCAGGACCTCATCCGCATCAGGAGGGAGATCCAAATTATGTCATCCGTTCAGCATCCGCAAATCATCCATATATACGAAGGTGGGTGCGGTGTGTCTACTAGCGTGGGTAGCCTATACCCACGGGTTGGTAGCTTGATCCATATATTTTGGTCGCGTGCATTAGTATTATCTGTCTCCCTCTTGAAGTATCATCAGATAAAAGTATATAGTAGTAGCCTACTTTATGAAAGTATATAACCTACTTTTGGAGTGATGGGTGAGTAACCACAACTCGCAATGTATAGTGGAGGTTTGAAATCTTCTATCCTTCCTGGAGTCACAGCATTTCTCTCAGGAGATCTTTCCTTCCAGTCTTTGAGAACCGAGAGAAGATGGTGTTGGTGATGGAGTACGCGGCCGGAGGAGAACTCTACGACTACCTGAGCGAAAGGAAGGTTCTCTCGGAAGAGGAGGCTCGCCGGGTGTTCCGGCACGTTGCGTCGGCTACCTACTATTGCCATAAGGTAAAAGTGATCACGTGTGTGCACTGTGCCTTCTTAGGCATTTTGGCTAAAGGACCTGATATTACAGCTACCACAAGGGGATTATTATGAGTAATATTTTCATCATGCTGACTTTCTGATAGGCCACATTTAAGATCAGCTAGTAAAATGTGTAAAGCCTATATTTCGAAGTATTCATTTGTTTTTAATATGAATTGAGAGCGACTCAGTGGCGTGGTGGTATGGTCTTGGCTTGCCAACTCGGTGGCCGGGAGTTCGTTGCTGAATAACCCCTGGTTCCATGCAACGCAAAACCACCATACAAAAAAAAAATAATAATAATAATAATTCAGATATATCTGTTCTTTACACTGTTCATTCAATAACATAAAAAAGTAAGAATTGAACTGTAATTCTCTAAATTGATATACATATAAACAAAATGTCTTATCTTTAGGATTTTGCATTGCATTTTGTTGTCTCAGCTTTGAGGTAGTGACATGTTTTTATCACTTACCAACAAATATAAAACCAAGAAATACTCAAATGTTCTGAGTTTGAGAGTGAGGGACTATATCTCCTTATGGTGTAGAAGCAAGATGGTCCCGTTGATGGATAGATTAGCAAAAACTATAAGAAAAACCTCTGTGAAAATGATTTTATAGCCTCTTATAACTTAATATACTATATTTAGAGGGGATGTATGACGTCAGTAGGACATGTATCATGGATGTTGTGTAGTTTTATTGGCCAAAATTGGCCCCTAAAATGTCAAGTTCAGGTCACATTAGCGGTGACTAACATGGATGGTCATTTGAACTTTTCAAGTGCTGTTCTCGTCCATTGTTTCATGCGTTTCGCCAGCTATTTTTGGATGTATTTTTGTCGAAGCTAGACTTTGATCAAAAGCATACCCCTCTTTGTATTTATTCTCAGTCAGAAAAATACGATTGAATAAATAAAGATGGGAAATTGGAATAAAAGAACCATTTACTTTAGCTCTGCTGTTATATCTGGAGCCTTAGATCTGCAAGTGAACTTCTGACACCTTTGTGAATATTGAGATTAAAGCTTGTAATGTAAATTACCGATGAAATCATTCCGGTTATAGCTGGGGGATGCCTCCTTTTTATTTGTAAAATGTTGACAAAAAAGTATTCCAAAGGCTGTTTAACTCTCACCCCCTCCCCCATCACAAAAATGATTCCCATTCACATATTTTGAATATATTCAAGTTGCCAATTTTATTGAATGTCATTAAACAAAAGATCTTTAGTACAATGTTGAAAACCTTCAAGAATGTAGGCGTTTGTCATGGATTTTTCACCTGCAAATTGGCATAAGGAATTTTACAATGCCATTAAAACCATGTCAGATATCTTCAGTAAATGGATGGCAGTTTATTGAGTTTAAAGAATTTGGATCTTGCCTAGAAGTGACCCCTATTGGTTTTAACCTGGTATGTATGTATCCACCTTTGCAGCGTGTTTAGTGTTAGCTTTTGGGGATTACCATAAACACATAAGCAAAAGACTAAATATAAAGACAATGACCCCAAGAAATATTCTTAGATAACGACCCACGAAAATCCTTGGAGTCACTGTCTATAAAAGATCCAAAAATTTGATATATTGTAGTCGAAACCCACTGTTGGCATAGAACTTTATCAAAACAAAAAATGTATTTGAATTGGTTGCACTGGTTATGACCCATGGATATTTAATAGATAACCCAATTGACCAAATCCATGTAAGCAGGGTATACTTTAGGTCAGCACTGACAAACCCATTTCTTGTGAATATATCCAAAATTCTGCTGAACAAATCACTGAAGGAATTTCAGAATCTTCATTGTAAGTGCAAAATATTAAACAAAACCAAAACTTGACTGTTCAGGTCAAACCTGTTGGGCCAGCACTGGGAAAATCAATTATTTTGACTTGTTGCAGTTTAAACTACTTAATAATGATATTAAATCTACAAATAATTATTTTACTTGAAACGCATAGAATTATATTCAGAAATCATTTAAATGGAGAAACATATTTCAAGGTTAATTCTCTCTGTTTAGTATATTATATTCCTAGATTATTAGTGAGTGCTCAGGCTAAACTCATGAAAAGATCAGGTAAAAGTTGACATTTTGTTTGTTTTTTTTCCAGCACAAAATTTGTCACAGAGATCTAAAGCTAGAAAACATCTTATTGGACTTGGAAGGAAATGCAAAAGTGAGTCTGTATTTCATGTTGTATCTTTTTGAGTTTGTGAATTTCCAAAATATAATTTATGGTGACGTTTACATCTAGCCACGATATCATTTACTGTATCGTGCAGGTATAGCATTTATTAAAGGTATTTTTATACACTGCAGTTTATACTAGTAATTTTTGTTCATATTCATATATATATCTCTTTGCCTGTACGCTGAAGTTCATTTGTTAGTCAACTTTTGTCACCATTCTGTGTGTTGCATACATTGCTGTAATACATATACTGTTATCTCATTTAAATTCCTTGGCATATAACTTCACTCTTGAGCTAGCAAATAATGTGTGATTCCAGATTGCCGACTTTGGTCTTTCAAATGTATTTGACGATAAACATCGGCTAGATACCTTCTGTGGATCTCCCCTCTACGCATCTCCGGAAATCGTTAAAGGTGTTCCTTACACCGGTCCAGAAGTAAGTACTTTGTGGTCTCATCCATAAAAAGTAATATGTATTGCTAAGTTGTGGCAATGCCATTGGTCTTAGTATCCATATATTACTTTGGATGAGCATCTTTTTGTGCATATTCCATGTAAGTTCTGTAATTTAAAAAAACTGATCTATCATTATGCGACTGAAAGTGACAGGGGTAATAATTATAGAGTGCTATCATCATTATCAGGGTACTTTTGGTAAGTGGTAACTGTTATTGTTCCAGGTCGATTGCTGGTCTCTTGGGGTACTGCTTTATACATTGGTTTATGGTGCCATGCCATTTGATGGCTCCAATTTCAAGCGTTTAGTAAAGCAGATCACACAAGGGGACTACTACGAGCCCAAAAAGCCTTCCAGTAAGTTGTGTAGAATTGGTATGTCTCCAGATCATGTTGTAAATGTCAGGGTTTGTCCATGCCTTATCACTAGTACGTATTTCTGAAATTACCCATAACTTTTTGTGAATGTGCTCAACCCTCATGCCATAATTCAAATCTCTGAATTCTGTGTTCCTTATAATTCCTATTCATCGATTTGTGTATGTGTAGTTAGTGGTTCTGTCACCACCCTAATCCAGTATATTATTCAGTATAATGTAATAGTTGTTTGATATGGCAGTGAATAGGCTAGAGCACCAGGGTTGTCAGTTTTTGATAGTCATCTAGCAATTGTCTATGTGTCTATCTAGATCAGTTTAGGTAAGGCATAGTCAAGTAAACCCTTTCATCTGTCTCTTGCAAATGTAGTTGCTATTAACAGTACCATATTGGGACAGTCCTTACAAAGCTATAATTTAGGAATCCCTTAGCCCACTAATCCTTATCCCATTAGCTACTATTATATCAATATTTCCTTGAGCATATTCATATTTATGGTTTTCATGTACTGTATCTTCCTTTCTGTGCAGTGGCTTAGCTAGATTTAGAGATTTTTTATCAGTCCAGAAATATATTTCATGTTAGATTATAATTTTTTATGAGTAAGAACAGCAATCTAATGTCATTACAATTATTAAGGTACTCTATGCAAAGGTATTTTATACACTTGTCATATGTGTAGTGGAATAAAGTTTCATTATTGGTAAACTGTTAGATCATAGTGTCAGCTTTTTGTGCCAGCTGTACCCACTTCTTAGCCTTGTACTTTGCCGCTATTTTTGCTTCCTTTCTTCAGTCTTGCTGTACAACACCTCCAACTGTTAATTCTCAGTTCAAATTTAGTGTTTTCTGCTAGTGCCACCTTTAAATCCTTGTAGTACATTATTTAATTTATTTTCTGGATCTCTTTATGTTGCTGTCCAACCATTGGAACTCTCTTTTCACTGTCTTAGCACTGAATGTCCTAAAGTGCCACAGTGCAGTCTTGTAAACTAAAGTAGTAATATTTCTGTGTGTATTTTTCTGCTTTGCAATATACTGATCAGCCTGTCCCTTCTGATTCATACTTTTCTGACTAAACTAAACAGAGTTGGGTTTGAATAGAACTGAATGGTACTCATCTAAATGAAGGAAGGTGGACTTTAGTTCGCAAGAGGAGGAGGAGGAGGAATGAAAGTAACAGGCCAGTTGTCTGTGGTGGTATTTTATTGTGGTCATATAAAATGTTTGCTTTTTCAGGTCACAGAATAGTTTTTAATTTTGTAGATTCTTCCTCTTTGCCATTATCCATTGATTCTGCCATTGCTGTTCTTTAATATACTATTGTGATTGATTTTGCAAGCTTGGCGCTGGTTGTTTGTGATCATTTGTAAAGTAATTATGACTTCCCGCTGACAAGTTTCACTTTTCAGGTGCTTCAGATTTGATTCGTCAAATGCTTACGGTCTCGGCTTCCAAAAGAGCCACCATAGAAGACATATGCAGTCACTGGTGGGTCAACGAGGGTTACTTAGAATCATGTTTAGATGTTGCAGAGGCCTTAGCCAACCAGACGCCCGTACGCCTCGATCTACTGCTGTCACTTGCTCCGAAACACATCAACTCTGAGCACATGCTCATTCAGCCAGAGGAAGATGAGAGCATGAGAGTAAGTGAATCACGGTGGCTTAGACATTTTGTAACACAAGTTACAGTATGTTCTTAGCTTTAGAAGGAAAGGATTTTGAGGTTCTGGGCCAATTATTCCCTCCAAGAATTTACCTAGGCCTTTTATTGTAATACTTTGAGATGTTAAATTCCATATTGGATAAGACTGAAGTGATTAAACAGGAGTTCCAAATTTCCAGATCTTTTTGTAATGTCTTTTACATATTTTTGTATTTAAATTTAGTGCTTGTAACAAATTCTGTAGTCAACTGCTAATGTTCCTCTAGGCTCAGTTTCTCAAATTCCTTTGTAGTGTTGGCTGATCAATGGATTGTATTAATTTAAACCTTATGATTTCTAACTTTTATGATTTTGTAAACAGTTTAGGTTATTTTATTCAGTAGCTGTTCCTGACCTGGATAACATTTAAACATTTAATTCAGTAGTGATTACTGTTTTGCCTTACAGTCGCCACCTACCTCAGAGGCGACGCGCCCTCCTCCTCAACTTCACTTGCCGCCACCTCCTCCGGAAGCCTTGCCCGTCATTCCTACACGCTCAGTTTCTCTTGGTGCTATTTCGTCTGTTAATCATAATGAAATTGACGCGTTACTAACAAAGAAACTGAAAGAGAAAAAGAAAGAAGAGGATAAAAAGAGAAAAGCTGACCAGTCTGGGGTTATAGAAAAGAAAAAGAAAAGGGAATCGACCGTTGAAGGCACACCAAAAGTTAGTCGTAAAGAACGTAAATCTGAAAGTACCTCACAAGAAGGGGATGTGTCTAGTAGCAGACGGCCACCAGCAGGGCCTGAGGTTGAGTCGGCAGAGAGAAAGAAGAGTAGCACTGGTACCAAAAAGAAAGATCAATTAGCTGATGGTGATTCCTTGGAATGCAAGAAAAGCGTCAAAAAGTCTGAACCTGCGGCGGATGGTGATATTAGTGATGTAAGTGAAAAGTCAGAGAGAAAGAAAAGCGTAAAGAAGCGAGAATCATCCATAGGTAAGGACAGCAGTGAGAACGATAAAGTAGAAAGAAAGAAAAGTGTGAAAAAGAGAGACTCGTCATTGACTAGGCCAACTGATGACAAAGAAAGAAGAAAAAGTACGACAAAAAAGAAGGAAACTGTGAAAGATGATAGTAGTGTTAGTGCAAATAGTAAATCTGTTACTGAAACTGTGATAAATGGGGAAGAGTCAAGTGAGTTAGAGATGGGTAAGCCTAAGGTTACTGCTCCCCTTAGTACATCAGAGGACCAATTACCAGGTCTAAGTTTGAAGCCTCCACTTCCTAAGGACCAAGTTTTAGGCCGATCTTCATCTAGTGATGCAAAAACGCGCAAAAGTAATAGTGGTAAGAATGATATGGGTAGTTTACCTCAGAATGAACAGTCAGAACCTATGGAAACTGAACAACTCCCTCCTCTTTCTTCATCTTCGCCTGCTGGTAGTCCAGCAAAACTTTCATCAAGCACCAAATCAATGGAATCCTCAGCGTCAAACGATGCCACTCTTAAGGCTTCAGATTCTTCATTGTCAAGAGAATCTGTTAGCCCAATGAAGCTTGGAACTAGCCCAGTTTCTCAGACACAAAGTGTTAAGTCCAAATCTCCATCACCTAGTCAGGTGAAAAAGGTAAAGTCTAAGTCATTAGTGAAAACCTCCTCCAAAACTAAAGTAGAAGATAAGTCTGTAGAAGTGCCTGTCATGAATGGAGAAGCTATTAGTCCAGTTTCTCCTTCTTTTGCTAAAGTAGATGAAACAGAGAAGATTTTGCAAGAGACAGCAGACAAAATTAAACAAGCTGAGGGTTTAAACATTCCCGTGGTGAAGATGGATGATACTCAGGGTAAAGATGCAGCTAGTGAAGAAAGTTTGAAGAAGGAAGGGGAAACGGCTGGTGATCAGAGGCGGAAGGAAGCAGATTCCACGCCAGATTCCAGTAAAGATGCCAGTCAATCCTCGTCTCTGTTATCAACGCCAGCCCGTAGTCGGGCTGGTTCCGAGTCTTCCAACGAGGCACGGCCCGCTCGCACGGATTCCACGAAACGTCAGTCCAAGATTTTCAAAGCTGCTGCCATGTGGGAAAATCAGAGTTCACAGCAACCTCCAACTGGAGGGGATAAGGCCAAGAAACCTGTAAGACCAGGAGGAAATGCTATGTCAGATCTTACCAAGAAATTTGAAGACAAACCCACGGCAGATCGAAAATCCAAATTGGTTCCTTCATTAAAGGTAAAGCCTGTCTTAATGAGACCACTGTATTGCTTCTTCACATTTAGTCATTTTTATTTCATACTTTTTAATTGCATGTGGCAATATTTTGACAGTTACAATAATCTTACTCCTAATTGTTGTGTTTTGGTTTTATTCGTGTTATTTAATCGTATCCATACGAACTTAATTTATTGATAATTTATCCTCAGAGCTGTTCTATAAATGAACTTCAAAACTTTTAAATTAGTCTTTGCAAATGTACACTAGTCTTTTTCACTATCACTTGAAATTACTGTGTCATTGCTGATTTAGATCAATAAGAAAGGTATCTTCACAGTATACTTGGCTTTTGTGTATTGTCACATTATTAATTTTATTAAAGCTTGATTAAAGATGTAAGCATACAAACTGGAACATTAAATGTTGCTGTATTGAAAAATATGTATTTCTTTGAATCGTTGCTATAAAAAGATATTTTTTTTATGTAATTTTTACATTTTCTTACTGTGTACATAAGTGACATCAGAAGGGCACTTCACAGTTTTGTTCTTGAATCTTATTATTTTACATTAGATACTAGTAGGTTGTACAAAAACGAACTCTTCTTTTCACAAACATTTGCCTCTAGACTTTTAACACTTACACTGCATTGTTTATTTTAGTAATTTAGTGTGACAAGTTTACACTATTAACATGACACCCAAGGTGACACTTGAGCACATAGCCTCATAAGCATTCTGCTTCGTACTGTTCAAGTACAATACATATCGCTAGTTACGGGTTCTGGAGAATTTCATATGCAGTCAAAATGTTGATATATTGAAAAATTTGTTCTTAAGTTATGGTCAAAATCCTTAATTTTATATCCATTTCTAATCTAACTTGAAACATTTTCCTTCCATAAAAAATTCATGAGGATTACAAAACCCCCTAGTTTTACTGGGGAGGGCTCCCTGTCTCACCTGCTACTTCTTAAATTGGTTAGATCCATATCAGACATTTATGTACATAGTACTCTTCACTATGCTTAGTTTTCTTTTCATGTGCTTCTCATGCATTGCCTTTTCACCTCAGTCTGTTTTTTATTTTCATTTCAAGTTAACCATCATTGTTACATGTTCTGTGATTAGGATTTCTGATGTGGAAGTAATCGTAATGAATTTGTGAGAATCTGTGCTTGAGGGGTAACTGGTTAGTGTGTCCGGTTTACTGTTTTCAAATATGTTTAAAAATTATTACAAAATATTGTAACCTGTTTGTTTGAGCCTTCACTGTGTGTATGCCTATTAATTTGTCTGCCTGTAATGCTAGTAGTATACAATTTTACCTGGTTTTGGTAGTGCGGTTTGTGTGATTGTCTGGTGTGTTGTCTTATATTAATCATTAAACACATTATTTTATTTTTTGTGCAAAATTCACACTACACACTTGAGTAATGATGTTCCTTACAGAGCAGTTTTGTACATGAACTTCCCTGCCAGATATATACTTAGCTTAGGTCTCTGACGTCACGACAGAAAATTCAAAACTCGCGGCACACGCTACAGGAAGGTCAGGTGATCTACCTTACCCGCCGCTGGGAGGCGGGTGTAAGAACCAGTCCCCCTTTCTTGTCAGATTATTTTCTGTCGCCGGCTGGACAACACCTGTTGTTCAGTCCTTACGATAGTTAAAATTCGTTCTCGTTGCCGACGATTTGGATTTTGGTGAAGTACCCTTTGTTTGTTGGCTTGGCATACGCTTTTTGGACTGTTTTTTGGATTTTTCTTTTGGATTTCTCTTACATATCTATAATCATGGATGATTCTGAAGTTAAGAAACCTAGTTTATTTAGGGTTTGTTCAGAGAAGGAATGTAAAGTTAGGCTTCCTAAAGCTGCATTAGATCCTCACTCGGTATGTGCGTCTTGTAGAGGGAATGAATGCTCTTTTATTAACCCTTGCAAAGAGTGTGAGAATTTGGATGAGGATGGTTGGAAGGCTCTTTCTTCTTATGTGAGAAAGTTAGAGAAGGATAGGGTGCGCAAGGCTTCTTCAAAGAGTTCTAGTAGATCGAGGGTGAGTGAAGTTGACGCTGAGAATCCTGTAGTAGAAGTAGTTCCTTCTCCAGTTTCAGCCCCTGCGCCCAGCTTTGAACCCGAAGATTCGTTTTCGGAAGTTGCTTCTGGGAGAGCCTCGATCAGGAGTAAGGAGAGCCTCGCTCGCTCTCGACAAGGTAAGAGTGATGATAGTGCAAGTGATCAGTGCAGTGCCCCTAGTGCAGTGGAGGGTGCGTCTGACCGGCTCACTAACGCTTCCAGGCCTAGACCTCTTCCAGACTCCCAGACCCAGTGGAGGAGGAAAGTCGAAAGCCGCAGGAAGGTTAGGGAGAACCCCCACCGGTCAGGCGTCCCCGGCAGTCCTGTTGCTCCAGGCTGCCTTGGATCGAACCAAGAAGGTTATTGGCATGCTTCTCGTCATCTTCGTCGCCTTCTCCTCAGCGTAGATGGAGCGCCTCGGAGTCGTCTCGCCCTCTCAAGAGGCCCTGGAAGGATCCTTGCGCCCTTCCTTCCAGCCCCGAATCCTTCGCGGAAGAGCCAGAAGTGGAACGCAAGAGAACCAAGATTTCGTCCGGTTACGCTTCTCCTGTTCGCTCTCGGACTTCGTCCCCTGTAGAGGAGTTTAAGAGATCTCCTGCGCGTATCCTGGCGGGTCTGCAGGCGCAGATTGCGGCTTTAGCGGAGTCTATTGCCGGGACTTCTCATCGTCGGAAGGACGCCTCACTTCCGGTGAAGAAGTCTAAGAACGTTCCTTCGGCTAAATCTCCTTTGGCTAGAAAAGCTTTTGAGCCTGTTAGTAGGAGGTCAGAAGTGCAGGCTGGAGCTCGGGATCTTTCTCCTAGATAGGCTCTCCTCCTCTTCCCAGCAAGAGTTGTGAGCATGTAAGGCGTAAGGAGCCAGACAGGCTCTCTCCTCAGGATTTCCGCTCTCTTCAGTTAGGCGTCAAGAGCTTGACAGACGTCAAGAGCCTCGTTTCGTCAGGAGCGAAGGAAGAGTTCTTCGCCTGGTGGCCACTCTCCTTTTGACGGACGCTCGGAGCCTAGTAGGCGTCAAGAGCCTAGTAGGCGCCAAGAGCCTAGTAGGCGCAAAGAGCCTGGTAGGCGGCAACGGAAGTTTTCTCCTCCGTTAGATCACTCCCGATTGGATAGGCGCTCAGAGCCTTGTAAGCGCCGCGCTTCTGACAGGGATTCATCTGTGGATGTTTTCTCTCCCCGTGGCAGGCGTCAAGAGCCTGGCAGGGGTTTTGAGCTCAATAGGCATCAAGAGCCTGGCAGGCGTATTGAGGATGGCAGGCGCCAAGAGCCTAGCAGGCGCAGAGAGCCTGATAGGCGCTCTCCCTTATCCAGACGCTCTTCTGTGGAGTTAGAATCTGTTTCCGACAGACGGGCCTCCACTTGTAGGCGCTCTCCTAGTAGGCGCTCCCCAAGTAGGCGCTCTCCTAGCAGGCGCTCCCAAGTAGGCTCTCTCCTGGGAGGCGCTCTTCAAAGTAGGCGCTCTCCTAGTAGGCGCTCTCCAAACTAGGCGCTCTCCTAGTAGGCTCTCTCCTGGGAGGCGCTCTCAAAGTAGGCGCTCTCCTAGTAGGCGCTCTCCAACTAGGCGCTCTCCGTTAGGCTGGTCTCTGGGAGGCTCTCTCCAAAAGGGTTAGGCGCTCTCCTGGTAGGCGCTCCTCCCTGGGTAGGCACTCCCTGTGTAAGCGCTCTCCCCCAGTGGTTTTTCTTCCAGTAGGCGCTCGCCTGGTAGGCGCTCTCCAAAACAGGCGCTCTCCAAAGGATTAGCTCTCCTCCGGGCAGTAGAGCTTCTAGACGTCATTCTTCGGAAGAATTTGTTGGTGATTCGGAGGAAGATTTGCCCAAGGATGCTTCAGTTTCTTCGTATAAGAGACTTACAGACCTCCTCTTGCAAGATTTTGGGGAGTCTCTTTCGGCCGTTGCTCCTCCGTCTCCTCCGTCCTTATTTTCAACGACCAATACGGCTAAGAAGTCTTCAGTCGTTAAGATGAAGCTACAGTGTCTATGAAGAAGGCTCTGAAGAACTTTGACGACTGGTTGCTTTCAAAAGAAGAGAAAGGCAAGACAGTTTTTTCTTTTCCCCCGTCCAAGCTGACGGGTAAGATGGGGTTCTGGTACGAGTCAGGAGAGCCCTTGGGTCTAACTCTTCCCTCTTCTGCAGACTCGGACTTCTCTTCGTTGGTTGATTCCGCACGTCGCTCGCGCTGAATTCTGCGAAGACGACGTGGGGTATGAGCGAGTTGGATCACCTTCTGAAGGGAATGTTCCGAGTCTTAGAAGTTTTTAACTTTCTTGACTGGACCCTTGGAGTGTTGGCTAAGAGGACTCAAGAGCAAGACACTCTTTCGCCTGAAGACCTCCACGCAGTTCTGTCTTGCATGGACAAGGCAGTGAGAGACGGTTCCGGGGAAATTGCTTCACTTTTTGGTGCAGGAGTGGTAAAGAAGAGGGCCGTTTTCTGCTCTTTTCTTACCAAGGCGGTTTCTCACGCACAGAGAGCTTCCTTGCTGTATTCACAGCTTTCCCCGCAACTCTTCCCCAAGAAGACTATTAATGATATCTCCAGCTCGTTATCAGCAAAAGCGACGCAGGATATGCTAGCTCGCTCGGCTAGAATTCCGAAACCTTCAGCAGAAGACGAAGAAAGAGGCTCAAAGTAGGCAAGAACCCTTTCGAGGAGGACCTTCGTCTCGCTCTTCTTCCTCCAGAGGTTCGAGACCACCTAGAAGAGGAAGGACCTTCTCCGGTCTATTAGGGCCAAGAAGTAGTTCGTGTGTCCTCCAGACAACTGTGGGTGCCAGACTTCTGAACTTTGCAGATGTCTGGGCACGAAAGGGGGCGGACAACTGGTCCCTCGCGATCATCAAGAGGGGATACCTCATTCCCTTTATCTCGAGACCACCCTTGACCACCACTCCAAGGGCACTGGTGGCCAAATACAAAGACCCACTAATGAATCAAGCCCTCGCTCTAGCGGTAGAGCTGATGTTAGAGAAAGAGGCAATAGAGATGGTTCAGCACCCTCTTTCAGCGGGGTTCTACAACCGTCTGTTCCTAGTTCCCAAGAACTCAGGAGGATGGAGACCGGTTCTGGACGTGAGCGCCCTGAATGTCTTTGTGAAGAAGAAGTTCGCTATGGAGACGACGTCATCAGTCTTAGCAGCTCTTCGTCCCGGGGACTGGATGGTGTCGCTGGACCTTCAGGACGCTTACTTCCATGTACCGATCCATCCTTCTTCTCGCAAATTTCTCAGATTCATGTGGGGAGGGGGGAACGTTTTTCAGTTCAGGGCCCTATGCTTCGGCCTTTCCACGGCCCCCCAAGTATTCACAGGACTGATGAAGAACGTTGCCCAGTGGCTTCATCTCGAGGGAGTGATGGATTTACCCTCTACTTGGACGATTGGCTTATCAGGGCCAAATCCAAGGAGAAATGTCTGGAGGACTTACGAGTGACGTTGGATCTAGCAGCTTCTCTGGGTTTGCTAGTGAATTTCGAGAAGTCACAGCTAATCCCCAGTCAAGAGCGTATCTATCTGGGGATTCTGATGGCTTCTCAGGTTTTTCGGGCGTATCCGTCCCCAGAGAGGATAACCCGAGGTTTGGAGAAGGTAGCAATCTTTCTGGAGAAAGATGTATGCACAGCGAGGGAGTGGATGAGTCTGTTGGGGACACTCTCCTCGCTGGAGCAATTCGTTTCTCTAGGAAGGTTGCACCTCAGACCCCTACAGTTCTTCCTGACGAGGAACTGGGATCGGAAATCTCAAGGTCTGGACTTTGCGTTCAAGATTTCGCAAGAGATAAAGGAGGATCTACGTTGGTGGCTAGACCCTCTATTGTTCAAGGAAGGCCTTTCCTTGCAGGTTCGGAACCCCAACCTAGTGTTGTATGCAGACGCTTCGGACAAAGGTTGGGGAGCTACTCTCGGGTCGAGAGAAGTGTCAGGCACCTGGATGGGGGATCAGGTGTCCTGGCACATCAACAAGAAGGAGCTAACAGCGATTTGGTTAGCTCTCAAGACCTTCAAACCCCTCGTAAAAGGGAAATATGTTCAGATCAACTCCGACAACACTACAGCCCTGGCTTACATTCGGAAACAGGGGGGGACTCACTCTTTCTCCCTGTACGAGACAGCGAGATCGCTCCTCTTGTGGTCAGAGGAAAGGAACATAAGGCTTCTCACCAGGTTCGTACAGGGAGAAAGAAATGTCAGAGCGGATCTGCTAAGCAGAAGGAATCAAGTCCTTCCCTCAGAGTGGACTCTACACGCGGACGTATGCCAGGAGCTGTGGAGGACGTGGGGCAGGCCCCATCTCGATCTATTTGCGACCTCCAGGAATGCGCGGATAGATCTATACTGCTCCCCTATTGCAGACCCAAGAGCAGTGGCAATAGATGCATTCCTGATGGATTGGAGGAATCTGGAGATTCTTTTAACGCGTTCCCGCCTTTCAAGATTATAGGGGAAACGTTAAGGAAATTCGCAGCGTCAGAGGGAGCAAGGATGACGTTGATAGCTCCGTTCTGGCCCGCCCACGACTGGTTCACAGAGGTACTGGAATG
Source organism: Macrobrachium nipponense (assembly GCF_015104395.2). Taxonomy (NCBI): domain Eukaryota; kingdom Metazoa; phylum Arthropoda; class Malacostraca; order Decapoda; family Palaemonidae; genus Macrobrachium; species Macrobrachium nipponense. The sequence goes on along the minus strand of NC_087214.1, from coordinate 63,880,198 downwards.
GCTGGTGGATGTCCCAAGATCCCTACCTCTAAGAGTCGATCTGCTCAAACAGCCCCACTTCGACAGGCTTTCACAAAAACCTCCCCGCTCTCAGTCTGCCTGGATTCAGACTATCAAGAGTCTCGTCAGAGCTAAGGGCTTTTCGGCAAAGTCTGCAAGGGCTATTGCCAATGCACGTAGACCTTCCACATCTAGAGTCTACCAGTCGAAGTGGGATGTTTTTCGACGCTGGTGCAGGACTCATAAAGTTTCCTCCTCCAGTACCTCTGTGACTCAGATTGCAGATTTCCTTATCTTCCTGAGGGAAAAATGCGGGTTGGTTGTCTCCACCATCAAGGGATACAGGAGCATGCTTTCCTCAGTTTTTCGTCATAGAGGATTAAACATATCTGAGGACAAGGACCTCCATGATTTAATCAGATCGTTTGAAACGGTTAAAAGAACCTCCTCCTTAGTGCCTAGCTGGAATCTAGATGTCGTGCTGCTCTTCCTGAGGTCCTCAAGGTTCGAACCTCCCCATGCTGCTTCGTTCAGAGACCTTTCGATGAAGACTCTTTTTCTCTGTGCGTTAGCGTCAGCGAAGAGGGTCAGCGAGCTGCAGGCTCTAGAAGGTGAGGTAGGTTTCCAAGGAGGCTCCGCGGTTTGCTCTTTTCTTCCGGCTTTCCTAGCCAAGAATGAAAACCCTTCTTCGCCGTGGCCCAGGAGCTTTGAAATCAAAAGCTTATCCTCCTTAGTTGGGACAGAAGAGGAGAGATCTCTTTGCCCGGTGAGAAGCCTGAAATATTATCTTCAGAGGAAGAAAAGACTTGCTGCTAATGAGAGCAATCTCTGGTGCTCTGTAAGGGACCCCAGTAGGCCCTTATCTAAAAAATGCACTCTCATTCTTTATCAGGAATATTATTAGAGAAGCACTCACTTCTTGCAATCAGCAACAGTTTAACCTTCTGAAAGTCAAGGCGCACGAAGTACGGGCCATCGCGACGTCTTTGGCTTTCAAGAAGAATTTGTCATTACAAAACCTTATGAAGGCCACTTTTTGGAGGTGTGAATCAGTCTTCTCTAATCACTACCTAAGGGACGTATCGATTATGTATGATAAGTGTTTTGGGACTAGGCCCTTACGTATCGGCGGATTCAGTGCTGGGGCAGGGAGCTGAAACACATCCTTTTTAATCCTTTTTCCCTGTTAGTTTTAAGTTTGAGTTTTTTGGTTGTACGAAGGAGGTTGCAGGAGGCAGCTCCTTCTTTCGTATACTAATGTTAGTATTTGGTTAGGTGATCGGTTGTGCTTGAGGCTCCTTGCAATTGGTAGTGATAGGCTCTGGCATGTAAGCGGGTTGATCCCCATTGACCAGATCCTGCTTGGATTCTGCCAAGTAAGTGGACTCAGTTCCCATTGGTAGACCCAAAGAGTTCTTCAGCCATAGGTCACGCCCTCGCTTGAGACTCTTTAGGCAACGCAGACTAATAGACAGTAACTATCAAGTCTTCTGCCTAAATCAGGTAAGAACCAGAGGTTTATATTATGTATTCCTTTAACATGTGTTGTCCCCACTTTCTAAGTAAGTATGTGTCTCTTTCCCTCCACCAAGGGTGTCAATCAGCTAAGTATATATCTGGCAGGGAAGTTCATGTACAAAAATGATATTGTTAGTATACAATAAAGTTTTGTACATACTTACCTGGCAGATATATACGATTGATGGCCCGCCCAGCTTCCCCTCAGGAGACAGGTGGAAGAAAATAACCTGACAAGAAAGGGGGACTGGTTCTTACACCCGCCTCCCAGCGGCGGGTAAGGTAGATCACCTGACCTACCTGTAGCGTGTGCCGCGAGTTTTGAATTTTCTGTCGTGACGTCAGAGACCTAAGCTAAGTATATATCTGCCAGGTAAGTATGTACAAAACTTTATTGTATACTAACAATATCATTTTAAACTTCTTGAAGCTTAGTTTTGTGTTTATCTAGATTTCTGAAGAGTTTTACATCTCTTTCTTAAATTCCTATCAACAAGGAACAAGCTGTCATGAGATCATCAGTTCCTATATTTTTTTATGCACTTTTGCTCAAAAAGGCAGGCTGTTGTTGACTGAGGAATTTCCATTATAACTTTGCTTCTGTATATTTTTCCTGGTAACTTTTTTCGTATAATACTGATAGTTTCAAGTGTTGGGATCCACATTGTCAATGAATATGCTATCTTGGGAGACAGGATCCCAGGATTACCTATATGGTGTTTGAGGAACAGTTATTATTTGGGAAATAAATACCTGAATCACACTGATGATAAATCTAAAAAGATTGTTTTAAGTGGTTTTCCCTTTTTACTAATGGCATGCACACACACAACTGCACATTTATACATACGTACCTCTAAACACATTTTTGTATATCTAATTCCTACAGGAAATATCGAGTTTGAAAAAAAAAAGTCTAGTACAACTAACTGACTTCAATATTTTTTTTAGCTGAACATGTCTTTTAAACTTCTGTTCATTTATATCAAGTATATTCATATCATTACATTCATTATAATTTTATGAAAAACAAATTCTCCATGCAACAAACTTTTTGTACATCACTTATTCTTGTATTTCCTATTTATTCACTTTACATTCAAGACAGCATTTTCCTTTCTTTTATCCAGGAACTTTGGTTATTCTTAAATACAACATTGCCTTTATATGAAGTTTTCATTGGTCTCTTCCAAGTCTGTTGTCACTGAGTTCACTGTATTATTTTAAGGCATTTTTAATGCTGCACACTAGAAATATGTACTTGATATGAGAGTAAGAATCTTTCTACTATTTCATAGGTATCTGATGCCAAAAGAGCCTTTGAGGCAAAATCAGCAGACAAGCCATCTGTTATCTACAGGAAGAAGTCACTATCAGATTCTCTTCCTCCATCTCCCACAACCAAAGAAAGCCCACAGTTGCCAACAACACAGTCTGGACCAACCATACTTCAGGATGTGTTGAGAGAATCCACTCCCGTTACTACCACATCCCCCACAAAAGAACGTTCTCCCTCCAAAGACAAATCTCCTGCTAAAGATTCTGTCAGAGAGAAGTCCCCCAAGAAGGTCAAGGAGTCTGGTAGCACACAGGTAACTAAATCTAAGTCACCTAAAATGTCTGTGTCAGAAATCAAACCTCAAAAGAATGAAGGCACAGTTATAACTCCTTCGCCTAAGAAGGCAGAAGGTAAACCTGATGACGCTAAGAAAACACCCGTAACTGAAAAGCGTCCTGCTGGAGTAGATGAGAAGTTAGTGATGCCAAAGACGCCAACTCGCACTCTAGAGGTCAGTCCTCGAGAGACGGTAACAAGTTCCGAGGAAGAGGAAGCAGTAGTTGTAGGTGGACTTAACTTGAAGCTTGGAGGTGTAGGAAAAATATCTGAAGTGGGTACTAAACAGGAAGTATGTAAAGCAGAGTCTTCTGACTCTTCTGATTCAGAGTCTGAAGCAGAAAAGATGCTCAAGATTTTGTCAGAAAAGAGAGAGAAGGTCGAGGCAGCAAGGAGAGAAAAATTACGTAAAGTTTCAGAAATAAAGGACAGAGAGGCAAAGAAAGACATGCCAGCAATCAGAGAGGAACCTCAGTCGAAATCACCCTCCAAATCTCCACCAACATCACCTGAGAAGGTAGAAAAGCCAGCAGCAGCAGCAGCTGCTGCAGCAGTGGGGGCGGCAGCGGAGAGTTCACCTGAACACAAGTTTGCCACGCTACCTCGAGGATTCAAGACTAAACCTGCTCCAGGCACTGTTCCACCACCACCCTTAGGCCCCCCACCAATGCCAGATAAAGTCAAGAAGAACAACATCAATCAAGAAATTGAGGGAATGATGTCAGCCATAAAAGCCGTTGATCGGGCCATCACGAAGGTTAGACTTGTTTTCATATTTTTTATTTCACTTACATAGATTAAGTACAGTACTACTGTAGTGAGTACTCTGTGCTTTACTCAGGTTAAATAAAGACCTCTTGGTACAAATAATAATACATAGGTCACTCTAGTCTCTACACAGCATTCTCTTTATGGGAAAATGACAGAAATATTCAGACTGACACAATACATTCTGGGTAAGAGTACCTCTCACTCGCTACCACAAACTGGTTTGAAAATAGTATTTTACCATGTACAGACTGTGACACCATTCAGCTGAAATACCATAAGCACTATTACTATATTTTATATTAGTGCAATATGGCTGATCGTAGAAAATGCTGGACTTGTCAGTTCAAACATATTGTAAGGATTTAAATGTAGCAGATGTGTATTATGTACTGATATTTCTTACCACATAGTAGAAATATATGTAAAATAATTGTGCATTGTTTATTATATGGAAATTATAGATACCTTCTGTATATTTGCATTAATTTGTAAATATTTAGTAGTACTCTACCTTCCCTGTGATTTACTGATACTTAATATTTTTTTAATCCTATTTTGTTACAGATGTCTGTAGCGAATATTTTCATTTCTGGGAATTTTTTCTTTTGATTTTTCATTCATGTCTATACTATTGCTTTGCCTTTTCCTAATGTTATCGAGATCTTCCTGTAGACAGTTTATTCTTAATGGTTGCCTAGTTATTCTTTAACTGGTTTCAGTAACATGTACTTAACCTTACACATAAGCTGTCAAAAGCATTTACAGGTTTCCAAATAGGAAATATGTACATAATTGATGGTGATTCCAGATAAGTTAGCCTCCTGGGGAAGACATAAGAATGAATGAAAGATGTTTGTTACTTAATTCAAGTGATAAGTTTGTTCATTATTGCAAAATTCTGAGCTTGTTCATTATCGCAGAATTCTGATCAAATTATAAGTTCATGGGTAAACTACTGTATGTTATTATAGTATACATATAGTATGTTACTGAAACTTTTCAAAATAGTATGAGATTTGTGATGTCAAAAGAATTAATAGGAATTCATAGGTATAAATGAATGTTAATTAAGTATAAATTTTTTGGAACTAGGGCCAAGAAGAAAATTAGGGACGCTTAGTTTTTTTTAGGAGTGATGAGGTATAGTCCCCTTAAAAACTCTTGCTCGAGAAGTTTGTAGTCAGTTGAGAAGGGGTGAAAATAGTATTGCAAACGAACCAAATGAAGCTTTGAAATTTAAGAACTGAATGATTCTGAAACAAGGAATAAGTTATTGAAATGTATAAGAGGTAATACCAATCTTGAGAATGTTGTAGGTAGTTGAAATAAAGTAGTATGTGGTGCTGACACTGAGAAAAGTTGCTGAAAGCGTAAATGCGAGGGCTTATCCTAGGAAAGGTGACGTTTACTGAAAGAGTATATAAGAGTGCTGATTCTGAGGGAGGAGTTGTTACTGACATGTGCAAAAGGTAGAGATGTTTAGTTTTACTGATGTTTCTGAGGCAAGTGTCAATGTTACAGGAAGAGCAAGAGATTAAAATATTACGCGATTCACTGGCTCGTAATCTGCCTGAAAATAGAAAGGAAGATAAAAGTAAACCTCAAGATAGCGTTGCCACTCCACGTCCTGAGCGCCGTCCCGTAGTCAAAGAAGTACAAGCCATCCCACCTGAACAGGTTCTTGCACCCTCCATTAGAGACAGGCCTGTGACCACTAGCACCTCAGAAAGTAGAGCACGCCAGGTTAGAATAGTTTGGGGGTATTTTGCAAACCAAAAAGAGAGATATATGGATCCTGGGAGACCTGTTATGGAAGGACCAGTTCAGTTATCCCTGCATCAAAATAATGTCCCCATACTCACTGTATGGAGCTTATCCTTAGCACAACGTTCCTGATCACAGACCCTGGCCTCCATTACCGCATTGAGTATTGCTACGCAATCTTATTTGTAGCTTAGCATGGTGGAACCTTATGATGACTGTCTGCCATATTAATGACCATATAACATTTAGCAGAGCTTAGCTTGATTTAGATATGCATCCAAAATTGTACTTTAATATTTAGGAAAATTTTTTCAGGCCTCGTGAGAACATTTTTTTTAATATACTATGTATAAAGCCAATGCTTTGAATATTTTGTACAAAATATTTCTCTTTTTCTTTTTGCTAACATTATCATCCTTGCCTAAAGCTTTAACATTTGGTACTACATATTCCTCTTGTAGTGAATGGCTCGCATATTTTACCCAGCTTTGCTAGAAAAGATTAACAGGGGATGAACTATTCAGCTTTCTTAACACTTACCAGAAGTTGGCACAGACCTGCTAATATGCATATGCAAACGACTACATTTCACCTTGTCATACAAAATGTCACTAATAGTACACAGTTCATAGTTAGGGAATGCCATTAATTTAATATAGTTATTAGTTAATTGACATTATTTGTTTTTGATTGGTAGTGACTTTTAATAGTGTAGATGAATGTAGGTCTTTGAAGTATTGCATTGTTATGATGAAAATAGACTCCTTGAATGTGAGCGTACCTGAAGTTATTATCTTGCAATGGTTTGCTGCAGACATTACAGTGCTGCATTTTTAAGCAATCCCAAAAAATTGTCATACAATATTTCACCCTTAAGCACATTTCACTGGACTGAAGTAAAGTTCTAAAGGTAATGCTTAGAAAAGTAGGTACCCTATGCTACATATAAATCTGCATTTTCAAATAAACAAGAAGAAATGTCAATAAATTTCCATCATAATCCCCATATTCCACTCTCCTAATAGTTCTCAAGGAAATGTCCAAAAACAATAGACACATTGTGCTACCTAATTATTTTGGCATATTAAAGAATGAGTTTGTTATCCATTAGCTTTAGCATGGAAAAGGTTTTTGGAGTGTAAGACCTGAAATTAGTTATTCATTTCACCTTTCCAAGGTAAACAAAGATGTACAGGAATTTCACTACTTCTGGTACACGATCTATACTTTTCTATGTAAATTTATGCTTCATTCCTAAGTTGCATTATTACTTAACTATTTATCAGGATCAAACAGCTTTTATTCCAGAACTTTATACATTGGAAAGAGGATCTCTGTTGCATTTATGATTGACATACATCTTTAATTTTTAGGGTCCAGCTGATTCTCAGAGCAGCCAAGAGGCAGAACGCAAGAAATCACAGGTTGAAATCGTCCTAAATAATAAGAAACCCATCGGGCAAGAACCAGACGCAGCCAACAGACGTTCTTCATATGCCGAAATTCAGCTGACCTCTCCTACTGCCAAAGAAGCACTTAGACCTCAAGAGTTCAAATCAGAAGTAAGTTTACTCAGTTTATACACCATAGGGGAAAGTAGAAAAATATATGAGAATTAGATCACTACAATTGCACATGATGCAATATCACTTAGTAGTGTACTATACTAACATTGCTAAATGTGAGTGCCATTTTCCTTTTGACTTCAGGGGGCATTGTTTTGGATCTACTCCAGGTGTGTCCCAGAATGATTATAAAAGATATGATGTGATCCAAATTTTCCAATGTGTACCATAAAATAACTATGTATCAGACACACTTACATTACTGATAACAGTCAAGTAGCTTGAAGCCTTTTGAACTATGGTTGAGGTGATGCTGTCCCAAAGCTTCACATAATGCTAAACGGCTCTTGTCACATTTACAGACTCCTTTTTAAAAGGGAGGCGAAGATTGGGATAAGGTAAAGATAAAGAAGTTGGACATCCAGGTTGGTGAGATGTCCAAGGGAATGGTTTAAATGTAGAAGGTCAAAAGCCATGCAAGTGGGTATTGTAGGGACTGCCAAAAGAACCTTTGTTGTTGTAACCCAAGAAGTCTTGTCGGTAAACATTCACCTATAAATTATATTCATTTCAGGTCCAGCATAGTGTAGAACCACCTAGAAGCTTAGGGGAAGCGCAGCTTCAGAGGGCAAAGAGGGAACGAATCATTCCTATCATGTTGGAAGATGAGGAGGATGACGACGATCGCACCACCAGCGAAGGTCTCTCTCGCTCTGACAGGTAAGTTTTTCGTATTAATACAAACTTCTGTAACTTTCAGTGCTACGTATCTTCGATCATTTTTATGTATCGTAAGGCCGCCCATGAAAAGAACTTATCCAAGTTATACATAAATTGCTTTTTATTGTGAAAACTGGTAGTTGACTCCCATCACGGGAACCAGGATATATATCATTTAGAAGTGTTAAGTACAATAAATATTTTATATTTTTATAAATTAAGTTAAAATTATTTGATTATGTACAGTATACTGAAAGCGTTTTGACATGAAATCAAGTCAGTTCTTAGTTATAAATATTTTTATATACTGTATAGTATTATTTACTAATTATTTTCTAATGATGACTTTTTTTTTATGAAGATGGTTTTAGACTTGAATGCATTTTCTCTAATAGGTTTCTTTTTTTTTTTTAAGTTTTACCTGACCAGATTTTTGTGCATTTTTTTTTACCTTTTAAAGATATTGCTGCCTGTTTTTTATCCAACCTTTTTCGAGTTTGCATAGCATTTATAGTACGGCACTTTTTTGCTAATTGTCTTACAAAAGTAATAATAATACCTACTCCATTATGCTCATCCTTTCTACCGAATGTGATGTAGGACCGGTGAAATGATTCCATTTCCCCACAGGCCCAATACCACCATTACCACCTCGTCATCCCTGGGATCTCGTGTCCTACCACAACCTTCTCAGACTCTGCACAGCCGAGCCTCTGAACCAAGATCTCCTATATACAGAGCTACACCTGAAACAATAATGTTAGTTTGTTGAATGTTTCATGAGAACACTTATTTTTTTTAAATGACAGTCAACACGTGCAACCCTTCATCCTGTACGTAGTTACTCTTTTGACTAAGTCTTGTCAAGTCTACACTAAAACTCATCCTTTTACTACTGTTTTGACAAATATTTAGTTTGTCTATGCATTACTAATACGTATCTTGATGCGTTGCTTTCGTCTTCATTTTTTGCAATGTCTGAAAGTGTTGTAGTTTTCATTTGTTTAATGAAGTATTTGTTCAATTATAGTTGTCATTTAGGACTCCTGTAGAGAAAATCAATGAAACTAAGGGGATTAGGTGTCTGCTAAATGTAGGAAAGGTAGCTTTCATCATTTGCTGGGATTTCAGCTTTTGGAGTAAATGGGACCCTTAAAACATGCAGTTTTTGCTTGCTGTGGTATCTCATTGTGAGAGGATATGAAAACTTGGGGAATATCTTTTAATAACCTTTTAATAGACAGTACATATATGGTAAATTGATTTTATGGTTAACAGTAAAGCTCTGGTTATTGTTAGAAGGATGAAAGTGGTTGAAATAGTAGTAAGGATTGACTGATCTATAATTCTGTTATTCTGCATTTTTGTTCCATCTTATTTGAGGATTAAAAGTTATCTGACCAAAAATATCCTTTCCCCTTTAAGGTAGTAATTGCAATAAAGGTATGGTTTGTGTTCGGGTGATTAAGTGACTTAGTTTAACAAGACTTGTTAGACAATATTGCAGGGTTTTGGTGATAAACTCTCCCATGTTTTCATTTTAGTTGCATTTCTTGTAGCGTGAGGCAACAAGGAAATAAGTAATTGTAATGCTGTTTCATGTTCACATTGTCTGATGTTAAATACTTCTTCCGTGAAACAGCCTGAATACGTTAGAAGGGGTCCTCATAAATGTAGTAAATGGCTTCTGTGATATTACTGGTTAACCACTGCTAAAAAAACCTTGCAGTAATAAATAATGTTTTTATTTCTTTGTGATGCAACTGCAGTGACAAAATTAATCTTCATAAATGTTCACCAATTTCAGGCTTTTAATATGGTCTTAATTGACCTCCTCTGATATTTCTAAGTTCTAATTAAAGATTAACTCTTCCTTCAACTTATAATCAAAGTACTTTAAGTAAAATAGTAGTCAGCCTGTTTTGGTGGCTTCACTTGTACTATGTAGAGAAGAGATTTAACATACACACAACAAGTTCCCAATAATTTCTCATTAGAGTTTTTTCTGCTGTTAACTATTCAGTACCAGCATATTTGTACTGTTTTCATTACATAAAGTTATTTAATCTTGTGCCTTCCACTTCATTTTCTTTCTTTTAAATACTTTTGAAATTTAATGGATATGTAACTTTTTGTGCAAGATACATATACAGCAATTATATTTTTCCCATGTGAGTATAATGAAGGTTGTAATGTAAATCATAGTTAATATAGATGAGTTGGGTAATATAAGTTACATAAATGTTAACTGCTGTACAGTACTGTACTTTGCTAACGGGACATCAAGGTAGTCTCTACATAATTAAACCATAGCCATGCAGGGAAGTATGTGGTGTCGCAAGGGATAAAAATGAAAAAAGTAACTTTTTATTTTAGCTAGTGTGGAGAGAGTTAATTGTTTCCATGCCTAAAAGAAGCAATATAGTTGTTCTTGCAGATCCATACATACAACAGTACTATCAGAGTTGACAAAGATAGGTGACTTAATAAGCTCACAGGCCTAGAATTCCTAATGCAATTATAATGCGTGTAGGAAAAGTAAAATTTCAAAACTTCAAGTACAGGAAATCTCGTCGGGAGCGAATAATTCCAATAGCAGTGGAAGGAGAAGGAATAGTAACGCCACCACCACATGTCGAAGAAGCAGCCGAGCTTGGGGCAGCAAGGGCACACCAGGCATTTACACGCACTCTAGCAAGCCGACCTAGTCCTCTCAAGTATGTTAACGTTGACATTTATGTTTTGATGCATGAATAGTTTTTATTTGAAGTTTACTTAATAGTTCTTATTTTCATATGATATTTTTATTTTTCAAAACTTAGAAAATAGATATTTTTACTCTAGTGTTTCATATAAATAGCTTACTTTTTCATAGTTGTTCCTTAATGTGCACTTAAATTATGAAATTTTTGTGAGTTTTAATTCAAAGAAACTAAACTGCAAGACTAAAATTTTGTGTTCAGTAACTGTCTTAAAGCTTCACATCATTCAGCATTAACTTTTTTACATTATGGTTTAGCAGTACTTCAGAAATTTAGCAGCAGGTTTTCATGTTAAAAATACAATTCAACATTAGCCATTACTTGGGGTGGGGGCGGGTGGGGAGGAGGTTGGGATTGAGGTAAATATAATTGCTGGGAATACAGTAAATCTGATATCTTGTGGCTGAATCTAGGTTTTTTCAGATTGCATGATTTCTTTTCATGAGAAGTTGTAGGACAGCTTTTAGAATGAATAAGTCATCAGTCACTTATCTGTTGCACTAGGAATTTGTGTAAAGTTGTAAATATAGATCAACATGGTAACTGAGTGTCTTTATTTATTTTCCATGTCAAATTGCAATATAAATAAATAGGGATCAGAAGGTTATTCAAAATCAAATAGTGTGGCTCCAGCATTTTTCTATGGGCCTCTTGTCCTGGGAACCCTTCCAGAATCTTCTAGTTACATAACTTGCAGTAGTAACTACTGAAGGTAATTAGGATGGTAATAAGTTTACAGACATAGCATTTGATATAAAGCGAATCTACTGATCACTGAGGTCAGGGACCCGAGAACCTAAAAGAGCGAAATAAAATGGCAAATTAGATTTGCCTATTCTTACATTTATCTTTTAAGGACCAGGAGTATTCATATAATTGAATGACATCAGTCTCTTCACTGACAACTCTGCTCCAGATTTTTTGTAACATTATTGTAATAGTGAGAGATACCCTTCATTCTTAAAATTTCAGTGGGTATGGGAAATTTCCTTTTGGCATTCATCAAATATTTTGCTACACTAAGTTTTATAAGGTATTGCTAGTATTGTGAATTCTATGCCTGTAAAGGAGTACAGGAGCTGGTTCTTAAGAACTAACCTTGAAAGAGAGACCGGTCATGTCATATTATTCGATGCTAGATTTCACACTGAATAGCGCTCCCACAGCCTGTCTAAATGAAATCTCTCATCCCAGCCAATAAGAATGCATTTATGATTAAAGCTTTGTATAATATCAGTGGCATCCTTTATTTATCTAAGGCTTAATGATCTGTAAGCATAAAAAAATTCTTGTAGTGTATCCTTCTCTAATACTAATTCTTCACTATTGCCTAAAAGTATAAAATCATATGATTCCTTTGTGTCACTCAAGTTTCTCCTTATGTTTATTGCATTATTGGTTTTGAAAAACCACACAGTTATTCATAATAGCATGCAGGTTTATGGACACAAATTATTTCACGTGCTCTTCCTTAGGGTTTTAATAGAAATATTTTCTTCAAGTAAGAAATCTTATATAAAATTTCAGCAGAAGACCAAGACATGGCTACAGGTTTTTGAAGTTAGCAGTTGAAAAAGAAGTCTGTAGTAGAATGTCAAACAACATTACTAGAGGCATGAATGAGAGTCATTACTTTGACATTTGTAAGGGGAGACTGACTAAGAATTTATGCAAGAATAAGACACGTAAGGAAGGTTGACTAAAGTCCTGTAAGTGAGGAATATCCAACATCCCAACTTAAATCACTTTAGGCTACAGCATCATGTAGTTGTAGCTCTGAATCCAATCTTGAGTGTGGATGGGGGATGTTAGACTAGTTAGATGATGTGTTCACTTTTAAAGATTGAAGCATTAACTAAATGAAGTGCTCTCCTCCTCTGTAATTGTCTTAGTCAGTCCCCCTTTGAAAAGCCATAATAAGGCAGTGGTTTACATTCTTCAGGTAACTTGCTGACATTATATACACTTATTAGGAATGGAGTATGGTAGCGAGTTTGTCAAAATAGGGAGTAGTGTTAGTCTGTCCCAGAGTAGAAATTTAATACACCACACCAGTATGATTTGCATATGAAGAAGAATTAATTATATCAGAAGTTCAGAAGCAGTACATAATTGTATAGTTCATGAGTAATAGATTCCAGTTTGGATTCCATGTTAACCACACAGGCACAGTTGTTGCATAAATGCAAGGATTTATATTTCTCCACCAGTAGGTCCTAATTAAAATCTTCATGTATTTATAGCAAGGCCTTAGTAGGAAGGTAGGGGTAGTCAGATGGGTAGTATTAGAGGTAAAATATCCTTCAGTCAGAAAACGTTTAATTTTATAGGGTGTTTTTTTTATTTCGTTTAAAGACATTATAATGTCAAATTACAGTCAAGTAATCTAATTTTGAATTTCTTTACAATGTGCTCTATGGCATCATGTATGTATCATATTACTCCAACAGTTCATAACATCTTAAAATTGTTGGAACACACAAACAAACTGAATAGAATATTCATAATCGACAGCAGTACATATTTTCACATAACTGACCCATTCATCAGTCTAAAGGGAAGATGATGATGCATACAAAATTTATCTGCTAATATACATTTACTCTGAATCTATACAGTATGTAGTATTTTTTGTTTTTTCCAGTGTTAATCTGTAATTTTTCCAGTGTTAATCTGTAATGATTTTTATACAATTTACCACAGAAAGTGACCAAGCATGTCTACTGCTTAGTTTTCCATTTTATCCCCATTGTGTATAAATGTTCACCAGTGTTCTGGACCTTTCTTAGCTTAGTCTCATGCTTGTAGGACTTCTAATGACTAAGAGGTTAATAAAACCACTTGAAAGTTGCATTTGTTCTTGCCTATGCTCCATGTTTGCTATCATTTAATGTGTGTCTGAGGCACTAAAGCTTTTTGCTCGCTTGTGATATGTCTAGTGCTGGGATGATGGACGGTGATGGGGAGTGTGGACCATTATCCCCCACGGGGTCACTGACAGGGGGGGCTCCATTAGCCCGCAGAGTTCACACAGACCTAGGGCCCACTCCTTTGTGGCAAAGGCGGCTCTCTCACACTAACAGGTAAAGATGCTTAATGCTCAACTCACAGCTGTAAAGGGGGTTAAAAAGCCTACACAGACAAAAGCAATCCTTAGTGTTAGATTTGAATTGAGTAGTGCCGTGGTGATATATGAGAGACTGGTTTTCTCTTCACGGTTTCTAAAATTTTTTTGATGTAGCGTTTATGAAGCATGCATAATTTAGAATTAGAACTCTAGCTTACAATATCTTGAATATCACCGGAGTTTGCTAATGTTCAGGTGATGGTACTTTCCTCTTGATCTTGATAGTAGTTTATTAATGATGAGTGCCATAAGCAAACACTGATGTGTTAAAGTATAATTAGTTATGGGATATACTCTGCATTGTTTCCCTGATTGGTTTCCATGGGTGATGAACGAACATTATGCTGCCATTCAAAACCTCAGCATTGCCATCACAGATTTAAATCCATCGTGTATGACTTCCACGTACTTAACCCTCACCACTTTACTGAGAATTACCTAGCAAGAGACAGAATAGCACCACCTACAGAGTAAACTTTGAACAAAATGAAATCTCCAAGACAATTTTAAAGAACATTCACTGAAGTTCCATGGATATGAAAGATTCAGCTGTAACATAAACTCGATTTCATTTGCTTTAGTTTTGGAGGCATCTCAAAGAAACCTAACTAGGTGTGGCATTTACCTTGGAATTCTAACTTTTGGGTAAATTAACATTGTAATCCATAAAGGGGAGAGGAAGGAAACCAGTGTTTCAGAAGTCTGGTTTAGCTCTGAATTGTATGCGACTTGAGAATTAGGGTGCATAAATACGGTTTTGAATGGTGTCAAGTTACTGCATAATCACCTAGGAAATAATTCAACTGCAAAAAGAGATGAATAGGATAACTTTATTTTTTATGTTTAATCTATAGAGGAATATTCTCAAATTGTTTGTTTCTCAAGAATATGTCACATGATGAGGAAAGTACAGTTGTTGCCTGATTTTGTTCCAGTTGTTTTTTAGGGTTAAAAGTAATCTGTTTTAAAAATGCTATATTATATTTTATATTCTACGTCTTTTTTTTTTACGGGTTTTGAATATAATATTTCTAGGACTTCATTATGCATCTTTTTTGCAGCAAGTATTCTTTATAAATGTTATTTTCATTATTCTGTAATACGTTTTGTTGGTTAGTACAGGAATTTTACCGTACATGTCCACATATATTTGAGTAGTATTCTATGAAAGGTCACCACTTAAGAGAATTGTCATTAGTATTTCTTTTTATTTTACAGTATTGCCTGAATAGTAATAGAAAGTTATTTTACTTCTGTTTGTATACTAGCTCCTAAAATATTTGCTTAAATTAAAAATTTTTTTATGGGATCTTGCATAATTCATGTTGACAAATACCTGATGGTAATGCTTTCTCAATACTAAGGAAGAAATTATGTTTTGAAGTCTCCCTTGGTCTCTGTAAGATTAAATTCTAACTTTTTTCACTGTTTGGTCACGTTCAGCCGGGGACGAGGATTTCATTTGGACCATAGTGAGAGTTTCAGTTCAGCAGGTGAAGAAGAGGAGGAAGATGAAGATGACGGCTTCCAAATACTCACGGCCGAGTCCTTATTTTCCACGTTGCTCAATCGTGTCCGCTCGCTGACACGTAAAATGAATGCAGACGAAATGAGGAGTGACCGAAGTAGAGTACCATCCCACCACCAAACACCAGAACCAAATACTACCCCAAGTAGTGCTGGTATTGGTGCAGGTCATTCGTCATCCTCGGGATTTTGGTCTTCGCTGTATAATTCACCACGGGATTCACCTGCCAGGTCTAGTATACTCTTCTTGTATTTGATTTTGGGAATTATGAGTGCTTCTACTCTTTTTCTGTCAAGAGTCAATTAATTTTAGTATAAAAAGATATGTTTTAAAAGCTACAACATATAAAAGTTTTTGTAAATTATTTTTGTTTCAAGTTTTCATGATGTATCACTCACAAAGCCTATTGTCCGATCTGTAGTTTTTTTTTTAATGTTCAGGTGCTTAGGAGATGATTAAGTTGGTGAACCACCCAGGAAGGATTTGTAACACTCAATTTCAAACATCTAACTCGCCTGGTAGTTATATATATAGCTTACGTCCCTGATGTCACGGCAGAAATTCAAAACTCGTGGCAATCGCCGATTGGGTAGTCAGTGCACCACCTGTGCGCCCTCTACCCAGGTACGTAGAACCGTTCCAACTATTCCTCAGATCTTCCCTGCCGCCGCATCGGTGACATCGTTGGAAGTTCGCTCGCTTGGCCCTTGTTTCTTCACAGATATTTGGGGAAGTACACTTTGGCTTTGGCTTTCGCTTGTTGGGTACATGTGGATCATCTTAATAATGATGATGGATCA
Organism: Macrobrachium nipponense; assembly: GCF_015104395.2. Classification (NCBI taxonomy): domain Eukaryota; kingdom Metazoa; phylum Arthropoda; class Malacostraca; order Decapoda; family Palaemonidae; genus Macrobrachium; species Macrobrachium nipponense. The sequence goes on along the minus strand of NC_087214.1, from coordinate 63,864,028 downwards.
TAACGAATGATGATGATAAGAATGTTTGATTTAGAATATTATTGCTTTGACTCTTGCTTATCCTTGATCTCTCTTTTGCATTTTCCAAACAATGTCAGACTCTGCTTCGAGAGTAAGAATGTGGGTGAGAGGATATAATTCTCGGCTTGCTAAAACCTCAATAGATCCTTATTCTATCTATATCAGTTAAGAATAGTCGTAAGAGGCAAGAGAGTGGTGAGTTGGATGATATGAGAAAAATTGTTTTCTTTTACCTGAATGTGACTGGATATTATTGCTATGTGCGAAAACTTGAAAATAATAATAAGATCACGAGAGCGAAGAGTAGTATGTCTCGCTCTCCTAAAAATATTCAAGTGATCATATTGATCCTGCTTCCGTAGTAATAGTTCCTTTTCCCCTACTGATACAGGTGTTTGTCCAACTTTAGAGGACACGATAACGACCATTCAAGCCCTTAGTAAAGGCCCTGTAGAAACAGGGAGAAATCATGGTCGAATGTGAGAGATCTTAAAATCACAAGTTACAGTGTTAAAATCAATGCAAGTGTAAGTGCAGTGGAGGGTGCGACCGCTTGGACCTGTCGTGCTCCTAGTCCTAGACCTCTTCCAAGCTCACCAAACCCCTGCGAGAAGGAAAGTCGACCGACGAAGGGAGGCGAGAGGCTTTAGCTCCCGAGCGGCCGTCCCCTAGAGCGTACCTGTTGACGATCCCCAGGACGCTCACCCTCGCCATTGGAAAGGCGAGGTTAAAGTGTTTTATTCGTCGTCTGACGACGCACTACTCAGACGAGGCTGGACGCTAGGCTTCATTGGCTGGACGCCAAGACGCCAAGCGTCGAGAATTGTAGGCTGCAACTCCGGATCTCTTTGTTTTTGGATACTTGCTCTCCTGCCAATATAAGACGCAAGATGTCACACAGGCGGCCGTCGCCTTTGGCAGGAGGTAAGGAAGTATCGGACGAAGGGAGACTTTCGGTGCTTGTTGCAACTCCTGACCGCTCCCCTTTCGACTCCGATGCTTTGCTCTCCTACCAAACTAACACGCAAGATGTCGCACAGGCGGCCGTCGTCTTTTGATAGGAGGAAAGGAAGAAGTATCGGACGATTGGATGCCTTCAGTTCATTCTCCAGCCCTCCTGCGGCGTGACATTCGTCTTCAGGACGTTTCGTCTCTAGCCGAACACGATGGAGAGAAAGATACTGAGGTTTAGGCTTCCCCAACTGTCCCCAGCAGCAGGAAGCAGTCTCCAATCGGTCTTCAGCCCCCTGGGGTGGAATCGAGCTGGGGTACCGCAGTTTAAGGAAGCTGTCTACCAACTCGGTCTTCAGCCCCCTGGGTGGATCGCTGGACCGCAAATTTTCCTTACTGCAAGACTTGCAGCAGAAGCTCTCCTCATTAATGCAGTCTTATCAGCCTGCTACAAGCAAGACAGCATACGTCAAAAGCTGGGACGAAATGCTGGACGCCAGGACTTAAAACGTCAAGGTTCTCGGCACCTAGACGACAGACGTTAATATTCTGGGCAACAGGACGCCGAGTGTCAATGCCAGGACGTCAGGCGTCGAGATTCTGGGCGCCAGGCGTCAAGATTCTGGACTCCAGGACGCCAGGCGTCAAGATGCTGGAAGCCAGCTGGACGACAGGCGTCAAGAGGCTGGACGCCAGGACGCCAGGCGTCAAGATTCTGGACTCCAGGACACCAGGCGTCAAGATTCTGGAAGCCAGCTGGACGCCAGGCGTCAAGAGGCTGGACGCCAAGACGCCGAACGTCAAGTATTTTAACAGGAGGACGCCAAATGTCATGAAGTTCTACACCAGGAAGCCGAGAGTCAGGATTCTCGACGCCAGGACACTGGCAGGTGTCAAGAAGATTCTTCGGAAGCACCGACGAAGCATGACATCGCTACGTCGGTTATGGGTCGATCAGAAGAAGGAAGGATGAACCCCCCTCCCTCTCCTTTTCGTTCTGATGAAAGACTTTTCTGACGAAGAGAATCAGAGAGATCTACAGCCTTTGTCAGGCTTGAAAAGACTTATGAAAGTTTTTCACGGAACTTTTTCCGGAAAACTTTGTTCCAGCTGCCCCTCATTCCCCACCTTCAGAGTTCACTCGAGAGAAGGCAACTGAGAAGTCCGACTTTATAAAGATGGTGTTATCACGCTCTCCGAAGAGAGCGTTGAAAATTAGGAAAGAAGGGATGTATACGAAGAGAGACCAAGGAAAGACAGCTTTCTCATTTCCTCCAGCCAGATTAGCATCCAGATCTAGCATCTGGTATGATACTGGAGAGGCTCTCGGTCTCGGAATTCCCGCGTCTTCCCAAGGGGACTCTTGAGCCTTGTGGACTCTCTCGTCGGATGGCCATGGGAAAGACGAAGGTTTTTTGGTTACCTCTGAAATGGACCACCTCCTCAAAAAGTTTTTTTTTTTTTTTTTTAGAGCTTTTCGAGGTATTTAATTTTCTTAGACTGGACTCTGTGATCTTTGGGGAAGAAAATAGAAACCTTCAAGTCTGCTGATACAGAAGAGCTTGTTCACCTGATGTCTTGTATTGACAAAGCTCTTCGAGACGGGTCGAACGAACTAACGGCTTCTTCTCTGCGGGATCCTGAAGTAAAGAATCCAAATGTGTTCTTTCCTTTCGAATGTGTCACACCCATTCAAAATGCGGAACTGCTGTTTGCATTGGACCTGTTTTATGCGCTCTTTCAGCACAAGAGTTGGTGAATTAGGTCCACTCTGCCTTAGCCCAAAAGGCCACGCAGGACTTAATATCGAGAATCTCCGATAATTGTTTTTTTTTTTTACGATAATCGGGTACCTCGCTGAATGCTCGAATTCCTGGAATTTCTAGCGTTTGCAAGAAGAATTACTACTGAAGTAAAGAATATCTCTCAGTAGACGACCAACCCTGGAACACAAAAGCGAACATCCAGTTTGGTTTGAATTTCGTCTTGGGGTTTTCTGTTTTCAAACATCTAACTCGCCTGGTGGTATATATATAGCTTACATCCCGAGTAAGCTATATATATAAACTACCAGGTGAGTATGTTCAAAAATTTATTATTTTTTATCAGAAAATAACATTTTTCACTTTTGAAGCTTTCCTTAAGGGAAGACTTCTCCTTCACTCTCTTGGCTAGAGAAGGAAGGGTTTAGATTTCCAATCCTTATTCTCATTCCTCGAAGGGAAAAGAATTTAGGATGGAAGTCGTTGTACAGAAATCTACAAATATACGTCGTATATTACCCTCGAGACATGATTCTGTTAAACAGTTGAATTGTCCGGGGTAGTCGCATACCATAGTTTATTTCTACGGTTTGTGACCGGGAGACTAATATCCTAATAAAACTGCAACTCGGGACTGTCTACATCCCAGGAGTTACCAGTTTCGATTTTTAAGATACTAATGGTATGGTCATGACAACACCACCTCGGTTTTTGTATTTACCGAAATTCAATTTCGTTTAAATATAATTGCTCGAGCATAAGAGATTCCTTTTTAATGCTCGATTATTCTAGCCGAACGCATTCCTTCAAGGAATAGATTCCTGGCAACTCAGGATAGCTAGAGAGGCAAGGACTAACTGAGTAGAGTACTGCAGAAGACACCCCAGTACTAGCTGGCTCTCCGTGATGTACGCTTGTGTTATGTCTCTCTCCCCTACAATCATTGACTACCAAATTTTTTCTCTGTCCAACAATATCGGGCTTAGGTCTCTGATTAACAAGGATTCTCGCATATATGAATGACACCTTCTACATCCCTTTGGATATTGCGAGAACTTTCAACAGAGATATATATTCAAGACTTTTTCATCTTTATGTTTACCGCACGGTAACAGAAGTCTTTACTAGTCTCCCACTGCATCGCATTGCAGGAATCCGAAGAATGTTTTTTTTCACACATCTGAGTTTGTCTAATATCTTTTATTCGGAGGGGTGCAATTGTTCATTGTTTCACCCCGAATTGACAGAATATATACGGAAGACATAGCCTGCTCCCCGACCTGCCAGCTCTACTTCCATATGATCAGCCCACGAGAAGTAGTACTTCCCTGTGTTTTTCATTACTGGAAATCGCTCCGCTTTCATTACAACAACAACTTACAACAATGAAATAGCTGTTAGCATTTTCAGTCCTTTGTAAGCCACAGGTTCAGAATCTTGGAAGAATCCTTCTCTCGATTCGGCTGTGAAGACGTAGGTTGCATACACTTTCCACCTTAGTCTTCATGAAACAGAGTGTTGTTTTCTTCTTAGCTAAGATTCAACTACTATGAGAATATCTTGCCATTAAGGACCTCGGTCTCTAGAAGGCAATTGACTTTCGCCTATTGGGCACATGCCTTAAGAGAATCATCACTTCGTTAAGAGATTCACCACCTCGCCGTCCAGCATCAGTGACAAAAAATAGACAATTTGTATGGTCTTTCGGCATAACCCTTTAAAAGGCAAAGATCACGTGACTTTCTCGGATGCTTAGACAACTTGCCACACAACGCAGTCAAGTGGCAGTTGTCAGAGCGCCCGAGTCAGTTAACGGTCTACGCTGTGGACTTAGTAGGTTGTTCCAGAACAATCATTACTTAATCCTAATAGATTGTCCCAGTATCCATACCATGGACACCCCCATGGAGTGTCGCTATCTTATGTCCTATCCATTGCCGAGAAGAAGAATCTTCGCTGCAATAGGATAGGAGAATAAGAGACTCTTCGCTGCAGACTTTAAGAGAAGTCGTAACGTTACAACCTCAACCATTAAGCGATACATAACCAGGTTCACAAATGTCTTCAATGACAGGAACTTAAACGTGTCTGAATATAAAGATCTCCAAGACCTTCTCAGATCCTTCGACACTACTATAGGCGAGGATTACAGTCCCCTCCAGCATGGAATCTGACGTAGTCTGAAGTTTCTCAGAGTGATAGGTTCGAACCTTTATAGGAAACATCAATTAAGGACCTCACCATGAAAACTCTCTTCTTAGTTAGTCTAGCAACAGCGAAAAGAGTCGGTTAAATGCCTTCAGCAAAGCTGTAGGTTTCAGACAGGGCAATGCTATCTGCTCTCTACAGCGGGGTTTTCTAATGAAGAACGAACGCCCTTCTCAGCTCTGGACCAAATAGTTCTAGATTCCAAACCTGTCGGATCTCTCAGGTAAGGAAGTAGAGAGAGTTCTTTGTCCGGTAAGGGCCCTGAGGCATTACCTGGAAAGAAAGAAGCATTTACGTGACCATTCAGAGGAACTTTGGTGTTCTGTCAAAAAGCCCTCTCTGCAAATGTCAAAGAATGCGCTATCCTTTTTTATAAGGCATTTAATCAAGGAAGCACATTCAGCATGTAATGAAGTGGATCTCAGGCTACTGAAAAGTGAAGACTCATGAGGTTATGGCCGATGCAACTTCTGTAGCTTTTAATCAGAATAGATCCCTTCAAATTATCCTGGACGCAACCTTTTGGAGAAGCAAATCAGTGGTTGCGACGCACTATCTGGGGCAAGTGCAAACTCTGTATGAAGACTGCTACGCGTTGGGACAGTTCGTAGCAGCTCATCCAGTAATGGGACAAGGGTCTACCCCTGAAATCCCATAACCCAATACCCTGGTTCTTACCTTGGGACTATTGGTATTTTGTGGTTGTTTGCGGAGACTGGACGCAGTCTCCCACAATCATTGATCCTTAGTCAGGTGGTCAACTTGTTCCTTGGTAGCGCCCGGAACAAGGGTATTGTAGGGAGTCTAGTCACATAGAGGTTTAAACCGGTTTGACAGTCTCCAAGAGGTCTTCAGCCCCCCTGTGTGGATCGCTGGATCTTCATAAGGAAAGCAGACATAATGAATCAGGATATCATTGAAGTCAGCTTCCTTAACAGGTACGAACCCGTAAGTTTGTTTTGTTTGAATAACTTATGTCAGTTCCAACGATGATAGCTGTCTCTGACCCTCACCAAAGGTGTCAATCAGCTATATATATAACTACCAGGTGAGTTAGATGTTTGAAAATGTTATTTTCATGATAAAATAAATTTTTGAACATACTCACCTGGTAGTTATATATAATTAAATTCCCACCCTCCTCCCCTCTAGAAACTATGGGCATGGAAGATCTGAGGAATAGTTGGAACGGTTCTACGTACCGGGTAGAGGGCGCACAGGTGGTGCACCTGACTACCCAATCGGCGATTGCCGCGAGTTTTGAATTTCTGCCGTGACGTCAGGGGACGTAAGCTATATATATAACTACCAGGTGAGTATGTTCAAAAATTTATTTTATCATGAAAATAACATTTTATATCAGCTCTCAAAAAACACTTCACAAAAAACTGTAGAGGAAGGGTATAGATAACAAGTAAAATGCAATAAAAAAATTAAATTTTTGTTCTACGACAATAAACCCCCGAGCCTTTTATGTAGGAGCTTTTCTCAGCACAAGCTTGAAAAAGTTGTTGAAACTTGGTAACAAGGTAATACATTTTAGGTAGATAGGTGAGTGGGAGATACTCCTACTCACCTGCAGTGATTGGGTAAGATTTCTTGTGCTATGACTGACCATGAAGTTGAAATTTCTTTTATCATTTTTATCAGTTACTTGGCTGCTTTAAGTGTACCCACTACCCAGTTTTGTTGTTGAGCAAGGAGTGTGCTGGCCAGTTTCCTTTTGGCAATTACGTACCCCACCTTTGATACTGGCAAATCTTTTCAGATGAGCACAAACTTAGTAATACATTGCCTGTTCCAGTCACACTTAATGCTTATACAACCAAGTATTGTGCACATTTTAAGCCCAACTTTTTTTATTTACAAGATAAACTCTCCAAATTACATCTCTTCTAGCAGCTAATGGCCATAAAGATATCGATAGTACTCGAGCAGCTGAGATTTCGATAATGTAAGCAATTTCAAATGCAAATGGTATAGGATGACATATAAGATGATCCCCCATTTTGGGGGAGATTTTTTAGGTTAAAAGGTCGCCTTATACGCCGGCATATACGGTATACTTGGATAACAAACGATTAAAAAACGGACTGTCAAAGTGCCAAGAATAAGGGTGGATCAAAAGCAGTTAAAACTGGTATGTAAGGGAAAAAATGGGAGGCAGATGAGAATACTAGTTATGAAATTAAACTGGAGTGGTAGAAAGGTTTACCAGCAGTAATACCTCATCAGAGTTAGAGTATGTTTTTGCTGGCCACTGTCTTAAACTTTCCTGAATGATCCACCAACCTGACATCAGCATAACATTAAGGTCTTCGTTTTGTGATCTGTTTTGTAGTCTCCCTTCCATGAAAATTTGTTTAGTTACAAAGTACAACAAAGAATAGGTATTTTTCACAAATGTAAAAGCTATATAAGGTCTGTAAACTATTCATTGTACATCAGTTTACACTAATTTTCAAATCACAAGATGTAATTTTATGTTCTTAATAATGGCTTTGTTTTTCATGAAATCAGACCTCTCATTTCTTATTCTTTGATTTTTTGCTTCATAAAGTTATAGTGTGCATTGCTTATTTTTATTATCTCAAACAGATGAAAGTGACAGGTATTAGTAAACTGATTCAGTGCTTTTCATGTACAATTTTTATTTGTTTAGGAATGTGCAATTTTTCCTTATTCTCTTTCAATTGCAAAAACATTCATCTGACTATTGAAGATGATGATTAGAAATATGACAGAAAAGCCAAGTTCCCAAATGCCCTTCAGAAAGAGGAAGTGACAGAAAAATTCTAAGTAAATACTATATATAGTTCCACGGACATGTTGCTGATAAACAAGTCAACTTGAAGTGAACATCAGTATATGTATAATAGTAGTATTTAAATAGTGTGTGGACATGAAGTTAATGTTAAGGCCAAAGGTCACTGTGAATTGCTATACAAAATTTAAGACTAGATTGGCATATAGTACAATGTTCCTCTATGAGCTATCACTAGCAAACTTACAGTAATTTTAAGAAAAGCAGGAGTTAGACAACTTGAGTATAATAATCAACAACAGTTGTATGACACCTTGCTTTATGTTCATTTTATGTTACCAAGATTTTTCTTGATTTAACAGTATCATTGTATTAGTTTCATGTAAAAGACCTCACATCAAAAGGCATTTTTTGTTTAAACTTTACCAATACCATATGTACAATACCTGCTCATTACTATAAACGTGTGTGTACTAGCTATAGGACATTTTAGCATCGTCTTTTAAGGTATTTATTTTTAACGTTGCCTAAAGGGTATTTGTAAAAGTACAAACCATTGTACCCTAGAGTTGGATAAATGGAGAGCTGGCTGTTTAAGAATACACAGATGATCTTCCAGACGTGGGAGATTTCCTTTAAACAAGGGACACTATGACTCCTATTCTCTTACCCTCTCCACTTCACTTTCAGTTTTGAACTCTTATCAGTCTGCAGTGCTAGTTGTTCCTACTTTTATTCACCCACTCAGATCACTCAAATTCCTCATTATCGTTATGTTCAGGTCCCTGAGACTCACTTTGTTTGTCCAGTGCCATACTGCTGGTACTTCACATTATTGGTAGCTTGCGTTGGTATATAGGCTAGCTTTAATTATAGATGCATAGCACAGTAGTACCCTTATTTATGAAGGTGGTGAACAACCCTGTGGATCTCAGTGCCTGGCCTTTGGCCTAAAACTCTCATCCTCTATTTCTCCTGCTTCTCAGGTGGAATGATACCATAATTTTGGTATGTATCATATCTTCTGGTTCTTCATCTTTTCATACAAGGTTCTATATCTCTGCACTATTCTTGTTGAAGAAACCTCTTGATTCCTAATATTGGGAAGACATCCCCACCCCCCACCACCACTGAAGGCAAAGCTCTCTGTGCAGACTTCTTTCATTCCTCACTAAATCATGCTGCCTTTCAAGGTTGTCAAATGGAAACTGGAGATTCTTATGTTTTATATTTTATCTATATATATATATATATTTATATATATATATATGTATGATACTATATAATATATCTATTATATTATATACTATATCTATAGAGATAGAGATCGATTAGATTAGATCTATAGATATAGACATAGATTATAGATATAATATATATATCATCGATATTAATTATATTATAGTTATATAAATATATATATAGAATATATATATACTATATATATATATATTATATATATATATATATATATATATATATATTGTTACGAAGTGCCAAGTATCTGGTTACCATGCATCAAATATTACCTCACCAAAAGCCAGACACCTGAACCCTCATAACACACTTTAAACGATGAATACTCTAAAGGCAACAGTGATCCCTTAACACTTACCAGTATTGCAGAAAATCAGACTAAGTTCATCAAAACAGGTGTGAGGTAATCTTGTAAGTAATTAAATTAATCAAAGGGCATCACTCCATCAACAACTTTCAAAACTCTAAGTATTTCCCTGATTCAGAAGTCTAAGTACTTCCCTGGTTCTAAGTCACTTCAATTAAATTGAAGGAAAGCAAATCAATTACCACTCTATGTCTCTACCTAATCATAAATATAGTCATAATTATATATATTTATACTGGTGTAAGATAAAGAAAACACTTATAAAAATTTTTAAATACAAAAATTTATTATTATTAAATCAAAATTTATAAGTGAAATTTCACAATATCAGGGAAAATTACTGTTACTTGAAAACAAAGTAAAGTTTAATTAATTCTTGAATCAAATTAAGTAAAATTAAATCAAAATTAATTTATCACAAAATTCAAGAAAATTAATTCAATCAAAATTCAAAAGTGTTAGGTAATAACTGAAAATTTGAAATTAATTCACAAGTGCTAAACAACAATAAAACTTGAAAAGAATTCTAAGTAAATGCAAATCAATTCACAAGTGTTAAATTTAATTAAATGTGCAATGATAAAGCAATGAAAATAACTAAGTTCAATTAAATTGTGAAGCAAATGAAAATATAAAACAAAAAGACACACTTCAATAAGAAAATGAATAAGTGCACAAACAATGGAACAGACACACAAAAAATATCAGCAATGTGTAAAAGTGTAAATCTTTTTCATTCAAAAACACTAACCAACAGTTTTTACCAAACCTTCGTAACAGACAACAGTTTTTTCCTATCAATTATTAGTTAAACACAATTCCTATCCGTTATTAGTTAAACACACTCCCTATCCATTATTATTATTCACTGTTCCTAACAATTATTAGTTGCAACTAATAAAAATATACAACACTTTACCTTGGTATACCAGTTCTTTCTCTTTTGCTGCAGCTTGTATATTACACTTTCACAAAAACAAGGCGCCGTATCGAAATGTTTGTTCAGATTCCACAAAGAAACTAAATTACACTAAATAAATTCTAAGAAATATCAAATATAGACGTTTTCACAAGTTTATGAGTGACCAAATTTACGTTATGTTAAAAATAATCTCGATGTCGAGTGAGAGAGAGAGAGAGGGAGATCTAACTGCCTCGAGGTCTTAAGATCGAATGAAAATCTCTTCCTTTATGGAAATGACAGAGCAGATGTCTCAAAACGTTCTAGGCACGAAAGCTTCTCGAAAGTTCTGAAATCTGACGCAATCTTACACACATAATGTGCAACATCCACGTGGGACTTGGCAAATACATACACGTACAAGACAAGACTGCTCAACAGATACGTACCCGATTGAAACGGAGGGTAAACGATAATTAAGATTGACATGTTTTTTATGACAACGAGCTCGCTATCAAACGCGCTGACAGAGCAGGGAAGCAAACGGATCTCGCAGACTCTAATTTTAAAGTGCTGACATAAAAGTTAAACATTTGCAGCTTTGAAAAGACAAGGATCTCTCTCTTTACGTTATATATATTCTTTTACAAGACGTAAATGCGAAATCTGAACACACATTTAAAACATCCTATTCTAAGCTATCTAGGAATCTGAAAAAATGTTGCACAATCTACATGACATTTCAAAGAGGGGAAAACATGCATTTTGAAAGTAGCAATATATAATATACCTCCCCCCAGAAGATTTTTTATCACGGTGTTGAATCCAACGATTCGCAACGAGATAAATAATCAGCAACTACATTGTTTTTGCCACTAATGTGCTGCACTCTTAAGTTATACTGTTGCAGGCACAAAGACCACCTGGTCAGTCTTTGATTATGGTTTTTCATTTTCTGGATAAATGACAGTGGATTGTGATCAGAAAACACTACAATTTTTTCTTCATTCCTAGGTCTATTCACATACACTTCAAATTTTTTTTTTTTTTCAATGCGGTGATTAAGGCTAAAGTTTCCTTCTCGATTGTCGAATATACTTTCTGATGTTTTTTCAATTTTGTAGACATGAAGCATACAGGAAATGGTAGATATTATTTTCATCTTCTTGAAGTAGAACAGCTCCAACACCACAGTCTGACGCATCAACTTGTATCACAAAATTTTTGTCGAAGTCTGGAGCTTGAAGTACTGGTCTTGAAGTTAAAATGGCTTTTACCTTCTCAAAGGATTCTTGACACTCTGGAGTCCAAATAAACTTAGCTTTGGGACTAGTCAAGTCTGTCAAGGGAGCTACTACAGCTGAGAAATTTGGGCAAAAACGACGATAGAAACCAGCCATCCCCAAAAAATCTCTGTAGCTGTTTCCTGGTAGTAGGTGGGGTAGCCTTACGGATACCTTTCTACATTAAGCATTTACTGGAGCAAGAAGGCCTTTCCCAACTTCAAACCCAAGATACTGTACAGTTGCCTTTCCAAACTCACTCTTCTCTAGGTTGATTGTTAATCCTGCTTTTGTAATTTCTTGAAAACTTTCTTCAGAATCTTCAGATGTTCTTCCCACGTTGTAGAGTAAATCACTATGTCATCTAGGTATACACCTACTCCTATTGATCCTAGCAGTTGATCCATCACTCGTTGAAATGTTGCGGGTGCATTCATCAGACCAAACGGCAGAACAGTATACTGATATAGTCCAAAAGGAGTAATAAAAGCTGACAGCAGCTTCGCATTCTCATCTAAGGGAATTTGATAATATCCTTTCAACAAGTCTATCTTGGAAACAAACTTGGCTTGCCCAATATTATCAAGTAACTGATCTATAAGAGGCAAAGGATAATTATCAGCCACACTGATAGAATTCAGCTTCCTATAATCAGTACACATCCTAAAGGAACCATCTGGTTTCTTCACCAACACACATGGAGAACTGAAGTGACTTGAACTGGGTTCTGCTAATCCATGTTGCAGCAAATACTCAACTTCCTTCTTCAAAACATCTCGATGATACGGTGATAAGCGATAGGCTCTTTGCTTGAAAGGTTTTCCATCTTCTTGAATCTTGATTTCATGCTTGGTCAGATCAGTACGTCTAGGCACATCTGAAAAAATTTCCGGAAAGCTTCTAATTACGTCACTTAAGTCTTCACCTTGTTCAACACTCAGATGTTTCAGTTTATCCCCCAATTTTCCAAAATTGAAGAATTATTCATCTTGCTTGCAGCTCCCAATTCGTAGCCATCATCGTCTTCTGTAGATAAAGTTGTCTGGGTTACTGACACAGTTTCAGTTTTAGTTTCTGAGAAATAAGGTTTCAAGAGGTTCACATGTATCTTCCTTTGTCTTCTTCTCCTTTCTGGTGTTTCAATCACATAAGTTCTATCACTTAACTTCTGAATTATTTCTTGTAAGGACCTTGAAATTTATTAGTGAGGGGAAATCTCTTGACAGGTAAGAACACTAACACTTGTTTGACCAATACTAAAACTTCTTAGCTTAGCCTTAGCATCAAATCTCCTTTTCATTTTCTCTTGACTCATTTTCAAGTTTTCTAAAGAGAATTTTCTAATCTCTTTCAACCTCTTCCTTAAGTTCTTCACATACTCTGCTTGGCTTTCCTCTTGATTTTCTTCCCAATTTTCTGCAAGAATCTTCAACGGTCCTCTCACTTCTCTTCCAAAAATCATCTCATTAGGTGAACATCCCATACTTTCTTTATAAGCACTCCTAACTTCAAACAACATTAATGGTAAACCAACATCCCATTCTCTTCCTGACTCAGAACAATACTTTGTCAGCATACTTTTCAATGTCTGGTGGAACCTTTCCAAGGCACCTTGAGTTTCTGGATGATAAGCAGTGGATAACTGTTGTTTCACTCCTAACAAATTCATCACATCCTGGAATAACTTTGAAGTAAAGTTTGTTCCTCTGTCACTTTGTACAATTTCTGGTATACCAAACTTTGAGAAAAACTCCACAAGTTTTTCAGCAACTATCTTGGCAGATATGTTTCTAACAGGGATTGCTTCTGGATACCTTGTCACTGGACACATTAATGTCAATAAATACTCATTTCCTTTCTTTGTCTTCGGCAATGGTCCAACCATATCTATAATCACTTTGCTAAAGGGATCTCCTCTAACTTCTATAGGTTGTAGGGGGGCTTTCTTGATGGTTTCATTCGGTTTTCCAGCTATCTGGCAGGTATGACACTCACGACAAAACCTGCTAACATCTCTGTGAAGTCCAGGCCAGAAAAAATATTTCATGATCTTCTCCACAGTCTTCCTGATTCCCATATGTCCCAGACTCATGAGCTACTACAACCTTGCTTTCTCAATGAATATGGAATCAAATTTGATGATATTCGCCCCATTCAGCATCTCCTGGTATATCTGTAGGTCTATACTTCCTCATCAGTAAACCTTCCTTCAGATAGTAACAGGTAGGAGTTTGTTGCATCTCTTCTCGATCAACAACTCTGAAGAACAATCAGTTAACGATGCATCCTTCTTCTGCAAGTCCATCAGTTTCTCTCTTGTCACTTGACCAACTTCAAGGGTTGAATTCTCATATCTGCTAACTCAGCTACTGTAGTTTCACTACTGTCTTCAGCAACACTTTGACTACTCGGAGTCTCTTCAGGAACATCAGGTTCGTTCTTCTTCGTCGTCGTCTTCTTCATCTTCTTGGGAAATCTCTTTTTGGTCAGCACAATGGGAAACTTCACTTCCCTGGAATAATTCTTCTAAGCACAAAGATCCTTCACTTGATCCTTCTTGAGTGTGTAAATCCTCAGTTTCTTCACTTACAGTCGTAGTCCTCTTCATACTTTTGGTAGTTACACAATTAGGAAACAGGTGGGGGTTATTCTTCTCCAAACTCTTCTGGTAGGACTAATCCTCAATGGTTTGTCTGTCACTACAGGACAAGGAATAAATGGCACACCACCAACTTCATTCCCCAATAGAACATGTATACCTTCCACAGCTAGTGAGTCCTTACAGCAAATCAAAACCTTCCCTGTCACCAATTCACATGACAGGTGTAAGCGGCATATAGGAGTTACTTCCTCTCCTCCTATACCTTCAAAATAACTGAATCTCCTGTGAGACTCTTCTCAACTGAAGGTGAGAACCACGTACTACCACACTATGGTTACTCCCTGTATCACGTAATATCTTGACTGATACCTGCATACTTCCTTCTTGAGTTGACAGCATACCCTCATAGAATATATGGCTTAAAAGCCTCACACTGCTAAGCCCACTCACTGCTTGAGGTAACATTTCCACTGGTTGCTAAACATTCAGCTTGTTTAGTTTCATTCTTCTCTGGAGTCTGATTCTTTCCCACACTGCTCTTCGTAGTTTGTTTCACAACTTGACTAACTGGTTTTGACTGCTGTTGATTCCGGTAACACTCTTGACTGTAGTGTCCTACTCTTCCACACTTGAAACAGACAACATTAGGTTTCTGTAACTGTCTTGAAAAACTGGATGAGGATTTCACATTACTTTGCTGAGCTGTATTACCTTGTGTACTCTAGTAGTATCACTTGAAGAAGTTCCCATTAAATTTGTTCCTGTTATTTGGATAAGACTTAAAACCTGGGCGTTGTTGACTCTGGTACTTGACATTGTAATTACGTTTGCTAACTGATTATATTGTAATCTTCACTAAGTGTAGCGGCTTTGTCAAGTTTCTTCACTTCTCTCTCTCTTAAATAGGCTCTTATATGTTCAGGAATTCCCTTCAGATACTGTTCAAGAACAAGTAACTCTAATAACTCATCAAAAGTTTTAACTTTGCAGCTTCTACCCAACGTTTGAAACATTTCCTACACTTTGTAAGCATAATCTAAGAAGGTTCCCTTCTCATCTTTTCTTAAATTTCTGAATCTCTCATTGTAGTACTCTGGGGTCATCTGGTAAACTTGTAGCACACTGTGTTTAAGTACCTTGTAGTCTTTACACTGATCAGCTGTTAAGGCTAGATAAGCACTTCTCCCTTTACCAATCAAGACACTTTGTAGCAAAAACTGTGACCATTTATCCTCTGGCCATCCCATACCTGAAGCCACTTTCTCAGTGATCAAAAAAACTCATCTGGAGCTTCTTCAGTAAACTTAGGGATTAACTTCTGTACTCTCACTACATCAAATACAGGGTCTTGATTACCTTAGGTTAGGGTTAGACGGTGTTACAGGTAATGTGGATCTAGCTCTTATTAATTCCATTTCCCTTTCATGTCTTGCGATTTCTCTTTCCTCTTTTATTCTTTCTCTTTCCTCTTCTGCTGCTTTTTGCTTCTTCTTCTTTCTCTTCTTTCTTGTTTTTCCCTGTCTATTCTTTCTCTTTCAGCTTGCATTCTCTCTCTTTCAGCAAGCATTTTTAGCTTAATCAAATTCTCTTCTGCTTCAATGCGTCTAAGCTCTAACTCTGCATCACTTTTCTCTTTCTTTTCTGCTTGCTTATTTATGAGATCAGCAACGTGCTACATTCAACAACTCTTGAGCCAATTCTAACTCATCTTCATCAGGTATTCTACCAGAGTTTATCAATGATTCCATAGCAATACATCTTATTTGTGCCTTTACCATACTAGTAGACACATAACCACCACATGCGTTCTGCTAAAGCGCTCCACTGTGATCTAGACAGAGTGGTTTCAGACAAAACTTGGACGGAAGGAGCTGCTAAAAATTCCTGAACATTGAACTGAGCCATTTTTCCTCTAAGGTATCAATTTACAATTCAATACAATAAATGCAAAACAAAACTATATGGTCACTCTCCTAACAAAATATATCCTAACACCACCAGTATATTCGAGAGGGATAATGAAATCTGCTTTCCCGGGTCTACTGGGCACCATTTAAAGAAACAAACTGTTATGAACGTGCCAAGGTATCTGGTTACCATGCATCAAATATTACCTCACCAAAAGCCAGACACCTGAACCCTCATAACATTTAAACGATTGAATACTCTAAAGGCAACAGTGATCCCTTAACACTTACCAGTATTGCAGAAAATCAGACTAAGTTCATCAAAACAGGTGTGAGGTAATCTTGGTAAGTAATTAAATTAATCAAAGGGCATCAACTCCATCAACAACTTTCAAAACTCTAAGTATTTCCCTGATTTCAGAAGTCTAAGTACTTCCCTGGTTCTAAGTCACTTCAATTAAATTGAAGGAAAGCAAATCAATTACCACTCTATGTCTCTACCTATCATAAATATAGTCATAATTATATATATTATACTGGTGTAAGATAAAGAAAACACTTATAAAAATTTTAAATACAAAATTTATTATTAAATTCAAAATTTATAAGTGAAATTCACAATATCAGGGAAAATTACTGTTACTTGAAAACAAAGTAAAGTTTAATTAATTCTTGAATCAAATTAAGTAAAATTAAATCAAAATTGAATTTATCACAAAATTCAAGAAAATTAAATTCAATCAAAATTCAAAAGTGTTAGGTAATAACTGAAAATTTGAAATTAATCACAATGTGCTAAACAACAATAAAACTTGAAAAGAATTCTAAGTAAATGCAAATCAATTCACAAGTGTTAAATTTAATTAAATGTGCAATGATAAAGCAATGAAAATAACTAAGTCAATTAAATTGTGAATGCAAATGAAAATATAAAACAAAAAGACACACTTCAATAAGAAAATGAATAAGTGCACAAACAATGGAACAGACACAAACACAAAAAATATCAGCAATGTGTAAAAGTGTAAATCTTTTTCATTCAAAAACACTAACCAACAGTTTTTACCAAACCTTTGTAACAGACAACAGTTCCTATCAATTATTAGTTAAACACAATTCCTATCCGTTATTAGTTAAACACACTCCCTATCCATTATTAGTTATTCACTGTTCCTAACAATTATTAGTTGCAATAATAACTATACAACACTTTACCTTGGTATACCAGTTTCTTTCTCTTTTGCTGCAGCTTGTATATTACAACTTTCACAAAAACAAGGCGCCGTTACGAAATGTTTTTGTTCAGATTCCACAAAAGAAACTAAATTACACTAAATAAATTCTAATTCTAATATCAAATATAGACTTTTTCACAAGTTATGAGTGACCAAATTTACGTTACGTTAAAATAATCTCGATGTCGAGTGAGAGAGAGAGAGAGGGAGATCTAACTGCTCGAGGTCTTAAGATCGAATGAAATCTCTCCTTTATGGAAATGACAGAGCAGATGTCTCAAAACGTTCTAGGCACGAAAGCTTCTCGAAAGTTCTGAAATCTGACGCAATCTTACACACATAATGTGCAACATCCACGTGGGACTTGGCAAATACATACACGTACAAGACAAGACTGCTCAACAGATACGTACCCGATTGAAACGGAGGGTAAACGATAATTAAGATTGACATGTTTTTTATGACAACGAGCTCGCTATCAAACGCGCTGACAGAGCAGGAAGCAAAACGGATCTCGCAGACTCTAATTTTAAAGTGCTGATATAAAAGTTAAACATTTGCAGCTTTGAAAAGACAAGGATCTCTCTCTTTACGTTATATATATTCTTTTACAAGACGTAAATGCGAAATCTGAACACACATTTAAAACATCCTATTCTAAGCTATCTAGGAATCTGAAAAAAATGTTGCACAATCTACATGACATTTCAAAGAGGGGAAAACATGCATTTTGAAAGTAGCAATATATAATATACCTCCCCCCAGAAGATTTTTTATCACGGTGTTGAATCCAACGATTCGCAACGAGATAAATAATCAGCAACTACATTGTTTTTGCCACTAATGTGCTGCACTCTTAAGTTATACTGTTGCAGGCACAAAGACCACCTGGTCAGTCTTTGATTATGGTTTTTTCATTTTCTGGATAATGACAGTGGATTGTGATCAGAAAATACACTACAATTTCTTCATTCCTAGGTCTATTCACATGACACTTCAAATTTTTTCAATGCGGTGATTAGGCTAAAGTTTCCTTCTCCGATTGTCGAATATACTTTCTGATGTTTTTTCAATTTTGTAGACATGAAGCATACAGGATGGTAGATATTATTTTCATCTTCTTGAAGTAGAACAGCTCCAACACCACAGTCTGACGCATCAACTTGTATCACAAATTTCTTGTCGAAGTCTGGAGCTTGAAGTACTGGTCTTGAAGTTAAAATGGCTTTTACCTTCTCAAAGGATTCTTGACACTCTGGAGTCCAAATAAACTTAGCTTTGGGACTAGTCAAGTCTGTCAAGGGAGCTACTACAGCTGAGAAATTTGGGCAAAAACGACGATAGAAACCAGCCATCCCCAAAAAAAATCTCTGTAGCTGTTTCTGGTAGTAGGTGGGTAGCCTTACGGATACCTTCTACATTAGCATTTACTGGAGCAAGAAGGCCTTTCCCAACTTCAAACCCAAGATACTGCTACAGTTGCCTTTCCAAACTCACTCTTCTCTAGGTTGATTGTTAATCCTGCTTCTTGTAATTTCTTGAAAACTTTCTCAGAATCTTCAGATGTTTCTTCCCACGTTGTAGAGTAAATCACTATGTCATCTAGGTATACACCTACTCCTTCTATTGATCCTAGCAGTTGATCCATCACTCGTTGAAATGTTGCGGGTCGCATTCATCAGACCAAACGGCAGAACAGTATACTGATATAGTCCAAAAGGAGTAATAAAAGCTGACAGCAGCTTCGCATTCTCATCTAAGGGGAATTTGATATATCCTTTCAAAACAACAAGTCTATCTTGGAAACAAACTTGGCTTGCCCAATATTATCAAGTAACTGATCTATAAGAGGCAAAGGATAATATCAGCCACATGATAGAATTCAGCTTCCTATAATCAGTACACATCCTAAATGAACCATCTGTTTCTTCACCAACACACATGGAGAACTGAAGTGACTTGAACTGGGTTGTCTGCTAATCCATGTTGCAGCAAATACTCAACTTCCTTCTTCAAAACATCTCGATGATACGGTGATAAGCGATAGGCTCTTTGCTTGAAAGGTTTTCCTCCATCTTCTTGAATCTTGATTTCATGCTTGGTCAGATCAGTACGTCTAGGCACATCTGAAAAATTTTCCAAGGAAAGCTTCTAATTACGTCACTTAAGTCTTCACCACTTGTTCAACACTCAGATGTTTCAGTTTATCCTCCAAATTTTCCAAAATTGAAGAATTATTCATCTTGCTTGCAGCTCCCAATTCGTAGCCATCATCGTCTTCTGTAGATAAAGTTGTCTGGGTTACTGACACAGTTTTCAGTTTTAGTTTCTGATGAAATAAGGTTTCAAGAGGTTCACATGTATCTTCCTTTGTCTTCTTCTCCTTTCTGGTGTTTCAATCACATAAGTTCTATCACTTAACTTCTGAATTATCTTGTAAGGACCTTGAAATTTATTAGTGAGGGGAAATCTCTTGACAGGTAAGAACACTAACACTTGTTGACCAATACTAAAACTTCTTAGCTTAGCCTTAGCATCAAATCTCCTTTTCATTTTCTCTTGACTCATTTTCAAGTTTTTCCTAAAGAGAATTTTCTAATCTCTTTCAACCTCTTCCTTAAGTTTCTTCACATACTCTGCTTGGCTTTCCTCTTGATTTTCTTCCAATTTTCTGCAAGAATCTTCAACGGTCCTCTCACTTCTCTTCCAAAAATCATCTCATTAGGTGAACATCCCATACTTTCTTTATAAGCACTCCTAACTTCAAACAACATTAATGGTAAACCAACATCCCATTCTCTTCCTGACTCAGAACAATACTTTGTCAGCATACTTTTCAATGTCTGGTGGAACCTTTCCAAGGCACCTTGAGTTTCTGGATGATAAGCAGTGGATAACTGTTGTTTCACTCCTAACAAATTCATCACATCCTGGAATAACTTTGAAGTAAAGTTTGTTCCTCTGTCACTTTGTACAATTTCTGGTATACCAAACTTTGAGAAAAACTCCACAAGTTTTTCAGCAACTATCTTGGCAGATATGTTTCTAACAGGGATTGCTTCTGGATACCTTGTCACTGGACACATTAATGTCAATAAATACTCATTTCCTTTCTTTGTCTTCGGCAATGGTCCAACCATATCTATAATCACTTTGCTAAAGGGTTCTCCTCTAACTTCTATAGGTTGTAGGGGGGCTTTCTTGATGGTTTCATTCGGTTTCCAGCTATCTGGCAGGTATGACACTCACGACAAAACCTGCTAACATCTCTGTGAAGTCCAGGCCAGAAAAAATATTTCATGATCTTCTCCACAGTCTTCCTGATTCCCATATGTCCAGACTCATGAGCTACTACAACCACTTGCTTTCTCAATGAATATGGAATCAAAATTTGATGATATTCGCCCCATTCAGCATCTCCTGGTATATCTGTAGGTCTATACTTCCTCATCAGTAAACCTTCCTTCAGATAGTAACAGGTAGGAGTTTGTTGCATCTCTTCTCGATCAACAACTCTGAAGAACAAATCAGTTAACGATGCATCCTTCTTCTGCAAGTCATCAGCTTCTCTCTTGTCACTTGACCAACTTCAAGGGTTGAATTCTCAATATCTGCCTAACTCAGCTACTGTAGTTTCACTACTGTCTTCAGCAACACTTTGACTACTCGGAGTCTCTTCAGGAACATCAGGTTCTTCTTCTTCGTCGTCGTCTTCTTCATCTTTCTTGGGAAATCTCTTTTTGGTCAGCACAATGGGAAACTTCACTTCCTGGAATAATTCTTCTAAGCACAAAGATCCTTCACTTGATCCTTCTTGAGTGTGTAAATCCTCAGTTTCTCACTTACAGTCGTAGTCCTCTTCATACTTTTGGTAGTTACACAATTAGGAAACAGGTGGGGGTTATTCTTCTCCAACTCTTCTGTAGGACTAATCCTCAATGGTTTGTCTGTCACTACAGGACAAGGAATAAATGGCACACCACCAACTTCATTCCCCAATAGAACATGTATACCTTCCACAGCTAGTGAGTCCTTTACAGCAAAATCAACATTCCCTGTCACCAATTCACATGACAGGTGTAAGCGGCATATAGGAGTTACTTCCTCTCCTCCTATACCCTTCAAAATAACTGAATCTCCTGTGAGACTCTTCTCCAACTGAAGGTGAGAACCACGTACTACCACACTATGGTTACTCCCTGTATCACGTAATATCTTGACTGATACCTGCATACTTCCTTCTTGAGTTGACAGCATACCCTCATAGATATGGCTTAAAAGCCTCCACACTGCTAAGCCACTCACTGCTTGAGGTAACATTTCCACTGGTTGCTAAACATTCAGCTTGTTTAGTTTCATTCTTCTCTGGAGTCTGATTCTTTTCCCACACTGTCTCTTCGTAGTTTGTTTCACAACTTGACCAATTGGTTTTGACTGCTGTTGATTCCGGTAACACTCTTGACTGTAGTGTCCTACTCTTCCACACTTGAAACAGACAACATTAGGTTTCTGTAATTGTCTTGAAAAACTGGATGAGGATTTTCACATTAATTTGCTGAGCTGTATTACCTTGTGTACTCTTAGTAGTATCACTTGAAGGTTTCCCATTAAATTTGTTCCTGTTATTTGGATAAGACTTAAAACCTGGGCGTTGTTGACTCTGGTACTTGACATTGTAATTACGTTTTGCTACTGATTATATTGTAATCTTCACTAAGTGTAGCGGCTTTGTCAGTTTCTTCACTTCTCTCTCTCTTAAAATAGGCTCTTATATGTTCAGGAATTCCCTTCAGATACTGTTCAAGAACAAGTAACTCTTCTAACTCATCAAAAGTTTTAACTTAGCAGCTTCTACCCAACGTTTGAAACACCTTCTCACTTTGTAAGCATAATCTAAGAAGGTTCCCTTCTCATCTTTTCTTAAATTTCTGAATCTCTCAATTGTAGTACTCTGGGGTCATCTGGTAAACTTGTAGCACACGTGTTTAAGTACCTTGTAGTCTTTACACTGATCAGCTGTTAAGGCTAGATAAGCACTTCTCCCTTTACCAATCAAGACACTTTGTAGCAAACTGACCATTTATCTTCTGGCCATCCCATACCTGAAGCCACTTTCTCAGTGATCAAAAAACTCATCTGGAGCTTCTTCAGTAAACTTAGGGATTAACTTCTGTACTCTCACTACATCAAATACAGGGTCTTGATTACCTTGGTTGGTTAGGGTTAGACGGTTGTTACAGGTAATGTGGATCTAGCTCTTATTAATTCCATTTCCCTTTCATGTCTTGCGATTTCTCTTTCCTCTTTATTCTTTCTCTTTCCTCTTCTGCTGCTTTTTCTTCTTCTCTTTCTCTTCTTTCTTGTTTTTCCCTGTCTATTCTTTCTCTTTCAGCTTGCATTCTCTCTCTTTCAGCAAGCATTTTTAGCTTAATCAAATTCTCTTCTGCTTCAATGCGTCTAAGCTCTAACTCTGCATCACTTTTCTCTTTCTTTTCTGCTTGCTTATTTATGAGATCAGCACGTGCTACATTCAACAACTCTTGAGCCAATTCTAACTCATCTTCATCAGTTATTCTACCAGAGTTTATCAATGATTCCATAGCAATACATCTTATTTGTGCCTTTACCATACTAGTAGACACATAACCACCACATGCTTCTGCTAAAGCGCTCCACTGTGATCTAGACGAGTGGTTTCAGACAAAACTTGGACGGAAGGAGCTGCTAAAAATTCCTGAACATTGAACTGAGCCATTTTCCTCTAAGTTATCAATTTACAATTCAATACAATAAATGCAAAACAAACTATATGGTCACTCTCCTAACAAAATATATTCCTAACACCACCAGTATATTCTAGAGGGATAATGAAATCTGCTTTCCCGGGTCTCTGGGCACCATTAAACAATGTTACGAAGTTGCCAAGTATCTGGTTACCATGCATCAAATATTACCTCACCAAAAGCCAGACACCTGAACCCTCATAACACATTTAAACGATTGAATACTCTAAAAGGCAACAGTGATCCCGTTAACCACTTACCAGTATTGCAGAAAAATCAAGACTAAGTTCATCAAAAACAGGTTATTCAGTGCTATCGTGTGAAGTCATTCTTGTTAAGTAATTAAAATTAATCAAAGGGCATCAACCTTCCAATCAACAACTTTCAAAAACTCTAAGATTTTCCCCTGATTTCAGAAGTCTAAGTTACTTCCCATGGTTCTAAGTCACCTTTCAAATTAAAGTTGAAGGAAAGCAAATGCAATTACCACTCTAATTTGTCTCTACCTATCATAAATATAGTCATAATTATATATTTTATTGAACTGGTGTAAGATAAAAGAAAATAAACTTATAAAAATTTTAAATACAAAAAATTTATTATTAAATTCAAAATTTATAAGTGAAATTCACAATATCCAGGGAAAATTACTGTTACTTGAAAATAACAAAGTAAAAGTTTAATTTAATTTCTTGAATCCAAATTAATTAAAACTTAAATCAAAATTAATTTATCCCAAAACAAAATTCAAGAAAATTAATTCCAATCAAAATTCAAAAGTGTTATGGTAATTAACTGAAAATTTGAAAGTTAATTTCACAATAGTGCTCGAAACAACAATAAAACTTGAAAAAGGATTCTAAGTAATGCAATCAATTTCACAAGTGTTAAATTTTAATTAAATGTGCAAATTGATAAAGCAATGAAAATAAACTAAGTCAACATTAAATTGTGAATGCAAAATGGAAAACTATAAAAACAAAAAGACACACTTCAATAAGAAAATGGTTCGGGCAATAAGTGCCACAAACAACAATGGGAACAGACACAAACACAAAACAAAAATATCTAGGCAATGTGTTAAAACAAGTGTAAATCTTTTTCATTCCAAATCACACTAACCAACAGTTTTTTTCTTTTACCAAAACCTTTGTAACAGACAAAAGTTGTTCCTATCAATTATTAATTAAACACAATTACCTATCCAGTTATTAGTTAAACACAACTCCCTATCCATTATTAAGTTATTGTCACTGTTGCCTAACAATTTTATTAGTTGGCAACAACTAATAAAATATACAACCACTTTACCTTGGCTATAACCCCAGTTTTCTTTCTCTTTTGGCTTGCAGCTTGTAATTATTACCACTTTTCACAAAAAACAAACAAGGCGCCGTTACGAAATGTTTGTTGCAGAATTCCACAAAAGCAAACTAAATTGTTACACTAAATAAGTTCTAAGAAATATCAAATATCGGACTTTTCCACAAGTTATGAGGTGACCAAATTTACGTTTACCGTTAAAATAATTCTCGGATGTCGAGTGGAGAGAGATAGCGAGGGAGATTCTAACTGACCTCGCGGTTCTTAAGATCGAATGAAAATCTCTTCCCTTTCTGGAAATGAACAGAAGCAGATGTCTCAAAAACGGGTTCTAAGGCACGAAAGCTTCTCTAAAAGTTCTGAAATCTGACGCAATCTTACACAGCATAAATGTGCAACATCCGCACAGTGGGACTTGGCAAATAATTTTTTGCATTACCCAACGTACAAGACAAGACTGCTCCAAACAGATACGTACCCCGATTGAAACGGAGGGATAAACGATAATTAAGATTGACATGTTTTTTTATGACAAACGAGCTCGCTATCAAAAACGCGCTGACAGAGCAGGGGAAGCAAACGGGATCTCGCAGACTCTAATTTTAAAGTGCTGACATAAAAGTTAAACATTTGCAGTTTTGTGGAAAAGACAAGGATCTCTCTCTCTACGTTTATATATATTCTTTTACAAGATCGGTAAATGCGAAATCTGAACACACATTTTCAAAAACATACCTATTCTAAGCTATCTAGGAATCTGAAAAAATGTTGCCACAATCTACATGACATTTCAAAGGGGGAAAAGGGAAAACATGCATTTTGAAAGTAGCAATTATATAATAATATATATAGGTTATGTATATATATGGTATATATGTCTATATGTATACTAATTAATACATATATATATAATATATTATAGGATATATTACTATATATAATATACATATATATATATATCCATATTACATATATATATAGTATATTATAATTATTATATTATATATGTATATATAATTAGATTCTATATATATATATATATATATATATAATATATATATATACATTATATATTTATTGTTTATATATATAGATATAACATATATTAATATCTTAATATATTGTAATATATATATATATATATATTTATATATATATATAATTGGTATATATATATATATAGATAGTATATATATTATATATATGTATATATATGTATATATATATATATATATATATGTATAATATGTATATTATAATCTATATGTCATATATATATGTATATATATATATTATATATAATTATTTATATATCTATGTATCTATTATATGTATATATATTTATGTAATATATATATGTATTAATATTGTATATAATTGTATCTATATATATGGATAGATCTATATATATAATGTTTATATATATGGTATAGATTTATATATATATGTATATATATATTTATTATATTATATGTTATATATATTTGTATAATATGTATTTATATATATATATGTATATATTACTGTATATATAATATAATTATGTATATTATATATATTATGTTATTATCATATATAGTATATATCTATATAATGTATATATATATATATATGTACTACTATATACTATATGTATGTATATATATGTATATAATTATTATGTATCATTTATATGTATATCTATATAGTTTATATATATTGTATATATATGTATAATTATATATGTACTATATATATATGTCTATAATGTATATATTATATGTATTATACTATATGTATATATTATATATGTATTATATATATGTATATATTATATGTAAAATGATATGTATATGTTATCATAGTATAATATATGTATATATATAGTATATATATATGTATGTATTGTATGTATATATATATCATCTATATATATGTAATGTATATGTATATATATAATATATATATATATATGTGTGTAATGTATGTATCCTATTAATATTATGTATGTATGTATATTGTATATATATATATATAATATATAATTGTATGTATACTGGTAATATATATGTTATATATATATGTATTTATGTAATATGTTAATATATTATATATACGATAAATATATATATATATGTATGTATACTGTATTATATTATATATAATATATATAATATATGTAATAATATATATATATAATATATTGTATAATATCTATAATGATATAATAATAATGTATATCTATATATATATATATAATATGTATGTATATATATTATATATATATATGTGTATATATTATTATTTATTCATGTATATGGTATAATAATATATAATTATATCATAATATATATATATATATACTATATATCTGTATGTATATGTATATTATATAATATATACATCTTAATATATATATATATATATTGTATATATATAGGGTTATATTATATAATAATTCTTTATGATATTATAGTAATATATTGTTATATATATATATATTATAGATGTAATCTTTATCTAATATATGTATATATGTATATAAATAATATATGTAATGATTTCTATAAATATATATATATATAATATATAATGTTCTATAATGTATATCATGTTATATGGTATATATATTATTATTTCTATTATATTGTCTAGATATATATATATACATAATACATATATATATAGATATATAGGATATAATATTATAATATATATACATATGACATACATATATTATATATATATATATATATATATCTAATATAATATAACATATACATACATATATATATATATATAATAATATATAATATATATTATTATATATATCTATTACGCTATCTATTATATACGTAATATTACATATCTATTCACATATAACATATATATTATCCATATCTATATATAAATATATTGTATAGTAAATCTATAATATATATATATATTATGTATCTATACATATGTATATATATTAATATACCTATATATATCCTATATATAGAATTACATATAATATATACAATATATATATCTATTATATTATTAATATATCCATATATATCTTATATCATATATATATATAATACATATATATATAGACATATTATCTAACATATGTTATATGTTTATATATTTATACATATATTGTATATATATATAATATATAAATATATAAATAATATGTATAATTAATATATACATATATCTATACGGTTATAATATATATTATGCTAATAGTATATATATTAGAATTGCATAATATATTATATACAGTATATATAACATATATAATAATACATATATATAAATATACGTAATATTTTGATATACATATATATGGCATATATAATAATTCTATTATATATAATATATATACATATACATATATAATAATATAACATATATATACATATCATATATATACATATACGTATATAATTATATATATATATATATGTACATAAACATATATATGACACTATACATCTATATACATGATACATATAATATACTATACATATCATTATATTTATATACTTTATATCATATATATACATATATATCAATAGTTATACATATAATATTTTTTATTAAAATAATACATATATATATAGAATCTACATATATATATTATATATATATATAATAATATATACATATATATATTATATATATATTATATAATAATATATATAATCCATATGTTAATATATTACACATATATATTACATATGTAATAAAAACCCCCCCATTTTTATGAAAAAAAAAAAATTAATGGTATTATATATATTATCTATATATATATTATATATACAAGATAATATATAATATATATGGTTATAATGTATATGTATATATATATTATAGATATATATCATATAAGATATCATATAATATGTTATGTATATGTATATATGTATATGTGATATATATATATATCATTATAATGTCTTATGTATATAATATATAGTAATGTAATATTACACATATACATATAAATATATTATAATATGTATATTGTCTATAATATTTTATGGTATATGTATATATATATATAATAATATATATAGGTATGTGTAAGGTATGTATAATAATAGTATATGTGGTATATATATATATATGTATATTGTATTATCTATTTAATACTCTATATAATTGTAATATATTGTACTATGTATATATATATGTATATATTGTTATATGTAATGTAATGTATGATATAAGTATGTATATATAAGGTATATTATATTATGTGTATATATATCTAATGTATATATAATTGTCTAAATAATATACATATATTATTATCTATCAATATATATTCTTATATATGATATACATATGACATATACATATTGATATATATACAATATATCTAACATATACATAGTACAATATATGTATAAATATAATATATTATGTATATGTATATGTATATAATATATATATGTATATGGATAGTGTATATATATATTATATGTTATATGTATATATATGTTATATATGTATAATATATATATTAGTATATATAATAATGTTATTATGAAGATATATATATAGATATATACTTATGTAATGTATATGTATATGTATATGTATATGTAGATTATTATATATATATTTATGTATAATATATATATATAGATATATGTTATGATATATATATGTATATTAATTATTACATAATATAATATATAACATAATACTATATAATCATATATATATAGACTATATTATAATATATATATATTAGTATATATATGTATCTGTTATAGGTATATATAATAATTATAATTGTATATATATAATATAATATATATGTATATGTATATTTATATATATAATATAATAATATAGATATATATTATATATACTATAATATAATATGTATCTGTGTATATATATATGTATATATATATATATGGTATATATTAATCATAATATATATATATGGTAATATATTAATTATATGTAAATTTCTGTATATATATATAATATGTATAATATATATACTATTATGTATATATATAATATATGTAATCTATATATATTGTTTATAATTATAATATAGTATATATCTGTAATATATCTGTGGATTTGATATATATGTATCTATTATATTTTTTTGTTAATATATATATGTTATATTTGTATATATATATGTATATATAAATATTCATGTATAGCTATATAGATTGTTATATTTATTTTAATGTATATGTACTATATATGTATATGTATATATATACATAGTATATACTACATGATAGTATATATAACTACATATAATATAATATATACATATAATAATTATATATACATATATTATCCTATAATGATAACAATATATATATATGTACATATATAATTATAGTAATATATACATATATATATACATATACGTATACATATATACATATATATAAATATATATCCATATATTATATATATACATAATTATATATACATATATACATATATACATATTATATACATATTATACCTTATATATACCATTTAATAATAGATTATACAAATATATATGCTCCAATATATATAATAGATATTACATATATCTCTACATTAATAAATTTATATTATAGGGGTATATACATTATGATAATACATATATACATATAGTATATATATATATATTATACATATAGTAATATACTATACATAACATATAGACATATAGATAATATATAACATATACCATATATCATAACAATATATGTACATTAATATATAGTATAGTACATATCTATAATATAACATTATATGTATACATGATATTATATATATACAATATATAGATATATAATATATATATATTATATATATATATATATATAGATACATGTATCTATCTATATCATATATATATACATATATATTATGTATATATATATAGATATATAGATATAGATATATATTATAATATCTATATATATGTCCTACATATATATATACATATAATATATAGTATACATTATATATATATTATGTATATATATGATATATACATATATCTATATATTATATATGTATGTATATATATATCGATGATATATGTCTATTATATATTATTATATATATATATATATGTATAATATATACTGTAATATATAGATGTATCTATAGTATATATATATATATGTTATATATATATATATGTAGTAATTATCTGGTATATTATATATATATGATATATAGATATAGATATTATAATATATACATGATTAGATGATCTATAAATATACCATTTATAGTATATATAAATCATATATATATATTTCTATCCAGTTATTTATAGATAATATATGTAGATCATATATATTATTTGGATATGGTATATATTGTATGATGGATATTATTGTGATATATGTATAAGTATGTAATATGTGATTATAGCTATTAATATTTATTATATATCTATATATATACAGTATACATATAACATATAACATATTAATATATTATACCATCTACATATACATAACATATAATATATATAAGATATCCCTTACTTAGGCTATATCATGTATATATATATATATTATTATGATTATATATAATATATATAATTGTATATGTATACTGTAATATAATAATATATATGTATACTGTATAATAATATGTATGTAATATATATATTAGTATGTATATGTATATATAATCTCGTATATAAAATATCCTTTAAAAGTTATGTCAGTAATGTATACAATAATATATGTATATATATTATATGGTCCTATATCTATATATGTATTGTATTATATGGTCTATATATATATATGGTATATATATTATATAATCATGGATACTATAAGATGTATTATAATATGGTTATATATATATATATAATATCATATATGTATATCTTATATGTATATATATAATATATGTCTATTATCTTATATTATAATGTATATATTATAAATATAATGTATATATGTAATATATGTAATATCTATATATATAATATATTATATGTATATATTATGTATATTATGTATATGTTTTATATATGTATATATATATATGTATATATTCTATTTATGTATATATACTTGTTATATAGTTATATATTGGTATATATATGTATTATATAATGTATCATATCTATGTATATATATAATGTATATATATATTTGTATATACTAATGTTATATATATGTATTATATATTAGTATATTATATGTGCATATTATTTAATAAATTTGTAAAAAAAAAAAAATATATATTATGTATATATGTATAATATATGTGTTATATATATATGGTATATATATATAATGTATATGTATATAGTGTACTCTAATATGTATATATATATGTAATATGTTATATATGATATATGATAGATAAGTATATTTGTATATATCGTTATATATGTATATGTAATATATGGTATAGGTAGTATATATATTGTATATATGTATCTATATATGATATATGGATGTATTATATGTTTATATACTATTAATTATGTGATCACTTATAATCTCTACCTAATAATTTGATTTAAGTAAAATTTAAAATATAAATCGCATATATATATGTAATAATTATATATATGTATATATATATATTGTATATTATATACATATACATTAGATATAAACATTATACATATATATTATTCCATATTACATATAAAATATATACATATATTATTATATCCATCATATATAATCCAAATATTATTATATATAATATACCATTATATACATAATATATATACATATTAATATTAGACATAGTATACATATAAAATCCATATAAATATAATATATCATACATATATAATATATATACCATATATACATCATTATACATATATATATGATAAGATGTATAATCTATGTAATATGTAATATAAGTAATAAATGTATATATGTCTATTATGTATATTATGTCTATAATGTATATATATATATGTGAATATATAATCTGATATGTATAACTTATATATATATTATATTATAAGTTATGTCATATATTATGTATATACTGTATATATTATATATGTATATATATATTGTATATAATATATATAGTGGTACTATATTTATATTAATGTATATGTATTCTATAATCGTATAATGTATATATATGTATACTTGTATAATAATTATGTATATGTATATTATATATGTATATATATATGTATATATGGATTCTATGTATATAATCTGTATAATTTATATGTTAACTATGGTATATAGTGTATATATGTATGATTTATATGTTAATTAATATGTATATATGATTTATATGTATATATAATAATATATTATATTGTATATATATTGTATCATGTAACACATGGGTATTAGTATATACATATAATATATATTTATATATAAAGTATATATAATATGATATATATACATATATACATTACATAATTATATATATATATAATACTATATATATAATATATAATATATACTATATCATATATATATATACAGGCAGTACCCCGGGTTAACGACGGGGATTCCGTTCTTGAAGAGCGCGTCGTAACGGCCTGAAAAATCGGTCGTAAGACGGAACGACGCTTGGCTAAATATAGGGTTTAAAACTTGCTAATAAAAAGTTATTGAAAACCAAAAAACCTTACTTGTAATCCTTTTGGGTTCTTACACTACATGTTGTTTTTCTGTAGTTTTATGTACAACCTGGAGTTATTTTCATAAAAGAATGCTGGTTCTTGAAGGTAAAAACTATTGTAATTCTCTGGTGACACTACATTCTTGAAGTTTTATGTACAACCTGGAGTCATTTTGCCAAATCTTGAGGGCTACAAGAACAGCTGATTACTATTTACGTATCATATAGACTAATTAAAGTAAAGTAAACGTATCTTTAAATAGGCTTATATATTAGTATCAACAAAACATTTCCTGCCATGAGTCAGAGGCCGTTTAATGAAACGAACACTTCTCTGTCCTATCTGTTCAGAAAATAAACGTTACGTCAATCCCCGAGACCATTGTTGCCGCCAAGGCGTCTCTCTCTCTCTCTCTCTCTCTGATCAAATTACACTGGAACCTTGACATACGATTGCCCTAATATACGAATGTTTTGAGATACAACAGAAAATTTGCGAAAATATAAGCTTTGATATACAACGAAATATTTGAGATACGATTTTGCGATGAGTGTTAGTTGTATAGGCGACCGATAAATGGCGTTCAGTCTGTTTGTTTGTTGGTGCTGCATGTTAACACTCCGTTGTTTAGTTCGTTGTATTTGCGCCTATTTTTCGTGTTATTTTGTCTATTTATTATTAACCATGGGTCTCAAAGCTAAAGACAAAGCAGGTGATAAGAAAAAACCCAAGAATATTATTTCGATGGAAGCAAAACATGAAATTATAGCAAAGCATGAACGTGGCGTTCGTATCGTCGATTTGGCAAACGAGTATGGTCGAAATCCTTCTACAATATCCACGATCATCAAGCAGAAGAAAGCTATAAAAACCTTCCAAAGGCATCACCATTATTTCTAAAAATAAATAAAAATTAGTTTAGCAATGTTATTTCATTTGTGTTTATTACGTAGTTATTAGTGTACATACGTAAATAAAAAAAGAACAAATCGTTCCCTGCCACCCTTCCCTACCTCCTCCCCCTGACTGGCCTCACGTCATCTTTCGTTGTGGTAAGTAAAATTCCTTTCTTTTTTTAATTGATTTTATTAACATTTATTATCATTTATCACGTTGCTATGTTATTTTATTATTATGTGTGTTATTACTCGTTTATTTGTGTATAAATTGTGTATATTATATGTAATTTAGCTGTGTTTAGGTGTGGTTTCATAGCGCTAGAACGGATTAATACATATTACATTATTTTTAATGGGAAAAAATGCTTTGAGATACAAACTGTTTTGATATACGACGATGGTAACGGAACAAATTAAATTCGTATGTCAAGGTTCCAGTTACTGGATAATGTCTATCTTTGGATACTTCGATTTTGCCAAATCTTGAGGGCTACAAGAACAGTTGATTACTATTTACGTAGCTATATAGACTAATTAAAAGTAAACGTATCTTTAAAATAGGCTTATATTATTAGTATCAACAAAACATTTACTGGCATGAGTCAGAGGCAGTTTAATGAAACGAACACTTCTCTGTTTCTTAACTCGGAGCGTCGGAAGACGCCTCTCTCTCTCCCCCCCCCCCCCCCCCTCTCTCTCTCTCCTCTCTCTCTCTCTATCTCTCCTCTCTCTTCTCTCTCTCTCTCTCTCGTCTCTCTCTCTCTCTCTCTCTGATCAAATTACTGGATAATGTCTCTCTTTGGATACTTGGAATTTGCGTTGTATCTAACCAGAAACTTCGTTCTGTTATTATTACTGGAAACAAGCAATGATTTTTTCATTATTTGCGCTTTTGGACTGTTCATATGTAAACTTTGCGCACCGCAAGCTAGTATGTATTCATTCGCTCGGAAACTAGTTCCGCATATGAGGAGTCACTAAAAAACATAGAAAAATACGACATAAAAAGTGTCGAAAATCATCATAACCTCAAAATTTTTTTTGTAATCTAACCAGAAACTTTTTTTTATTAATATACTGTGCTAAACTATAAAGGATTTTTATCATAGTATGCGTTTTTTTAAAAGCGTCGTTAACTCGGAGCGTCGGAAGCGTCAGCGTCGTAAACCTCGGAAACAAGCTTGTAACTAGGACGGATTTTGTCCATTGAATATTTAAGAAAAAGCGTCGTAACCTCGGAACGTCGTAATCCGAACCGTCGTAACCCGGGGACCGCCTGTATATATATTCTATATTAATATATATCTACCTCCTCCAAGTTGTCACAACCTTGCTAGGGAAGATTCCCCTGGTAATCTGCCAACAGAGACTGCTCAAGTTATTGTTCCTACATGTTGTATACACAGAGTGCTCTAGCATGTATGTATTGAAATGGATATAACAAAGGCATTACAAAGCATACAATGCCTGATGAAGAGTACCTGTCCTATGGTAGTGTCTGTACTGTTTTTCCCCTCTAAAAAGAATATTCTTCCAACTATTTTATTAAAGTGGATTACATACACTGAATTCCCAGTGGGTACCCACATCTTGGCTACATTTCTACCCACCGATTGGGCATTAAGAGGGATAACCTAACCAACAGTGCTTACCGTACATAAATTGATCAGCTCCTGGATCAGACCATTTCAAAGCTAGTGGTGTCTTCTTCACAATCTGAACACTGCTCTTTGTAAACTGGTGCCATCACAACTGAGGAGCCTCACTCTACTTCGATCAGCATCCTGCAAAAGTAGATACCTATTAATTCTGTTACGTTAGTATACATATTACATGCAATAATTTTTTGTTTAAAAAATCCAGTCCATTATGCCAAGTGTGACAGGAGGAGTGAGCTGAGAGAATGGGAGGGTACACCTCATTATGGAGCATCTCCCTCCTAGCCAAATGGATAAAATAGCAAATTCTTAGTTGGTCATCCCTTCATACCAAGTCTTAGGACTCCCCTAAGCCATAGTTTATACTCTACAAAATATGTAGCTTATTTTTTAAAAATAATTGTAATTGGCGGAATAAAATGCCTTTAGCAGCATCCCATCACATTATAGATGATATATAAAGACTGCCCATCCTATGCTTTTAGCATTGTTTACTGGTAAGGATTGTAGATGTATCTAGAAGTGTGTTATGTACTGCAACATGCAGTGACAGACTAAACTTCCTCAGTTGTTTATGAACAAGAGGCCAGAGTAATTTTACCATCCCATCACTAATACATGTGTGGTTTACCTTGCCAGATATCCAAGATTTTCTAGTATTTAGTAGATTTTTAATATTAGTGTCCATTTATTAAATTATAGCATGCTGTCTGACTTCCCCTTTGTTTAGAAGGTAGTCAGTCCAGTATGTAGATCTATAACATTTTTCTTTTCTAGGTTTTATTGAAGCTTCTACTGTAAGGTTTCCCACTAGTAATGGATACATCATTATCCATTTCTAAAAACATTGTTGGTGTGGATGTGAGAGTTCTGATCATCAAAAATCACTTCAGTTAAATGTAGGGGACCTTAAAGACCAAAAGGTATAATCTGAATTTAAGCTCAGCTGTTCATACCACACCAAAAATTGAGCAACAAATAAGTAATAAATATATCCTTCTTACTTACAGAAGAATATCTGAAACAATGTCCCGCAGTAGCCTAGGCAGAGACGATGAAACATTAGGAGGCCTCGGCTCACCTCTTTGGACGCGTAGTGTATCGCGTGACACCTCTGATGCTGACACATTATTTTCAGAAGCTTCTACTCCATTTAGTACATTGCCGAGAGGTACGCAGTAATGAATTACAGTCACAGGGTCAAGATATGCTCTCTTATTGGTGATACCTTGCAGTATGTGGCTATTAACTAATGGAAAAAGGGGTTTGTTATCTTCAAAGTTCACAGCGTTCAGCTATAATTATTAAAGAACTGATAGCAAGGGTTATTTAGTAAAAGTCAAGTTTCACTGTGTTAGTTAACCTTATCAATTGATAATAATGGATATTTAGTAAATTTCTGTGATTTTTAAAGTAAACTAGTTTGTTGAAGAGACAACAATCCCTTTTTTATCCATTTTTGTATTTTTATTTTTAGATGAGTTTGCTTTTGTTTTTGTTTTTAATCTAGACATTAAAGCACTGACAGGTGACAAAATATGTAATACAACCTTGTTAGATTTTAATACTTATAAAAATCACAATTCAGTACATAAACAATTGTTACATACATCCAACAGTTGTGAGGGCTGTAATGTGTACACTTACTTTATTAAATCCATCACATTACATTATACCTGGTATTGATTGTTTGAACATAGATACATACTACATCAAGTCAAATGAAAATGGTATTGTGCACTTTTGGGAGTATCATCTTAATAGCATACAGATCATTCTTGACAGTTTTTTCATTCTTAAGGATAAAGAGAAAAAAAATAGTAGTTTACCTTTTAGAATACCCTTATAACTTTAATTTAGCATAGCTACTTCAGCCACTACAGTATAAGAGCCAACTACCTTATCATCAAATTTTGTGGCTTGTTATTAACAGGTAAATTTTTTTGGACATCATAACTTGCTCAGGAAGGAATGTTGACATAAAGTTTATACATTCTTAAAACCTTTAGTTTTCTTACTGTATATGCACACCGTCATTCCACGTTCCTTGATCTGCTGGTGTGGTAGTGGATAAAAAAAAAAAATCACCAAAAAATGACATTTTTAAATCAGTTTTACATTAAAATGCATACCAAATGTATAATTGCACTGACTGAAGGTAATGCGATTACCACATTTGGGAACTTTTAGCTCCTTAACACGTCACAGGTAATCTAGTCTGAGGTGTCAGAAGACAGGCATTTCTTGTAAATTATAGATGCATTCTTGATATAATGCAGACCCTCATATTCTATGTATCAGCTTGTCCCAGTGAAGCGGTATAAAAGATGGAAGTATTGTACACTAAGTACCAAGGACATCAACAAAATTCTTTAACAAATTGTGGCTGTGGTCTGCAGTTTTATTTTTTCATAGGCTTATTGGTTTTCAAGATTATAGATCTGTGTAGTGATTATATCCGAGTACATAATAATAATTGCCAAATAGACATTGCATTTCTTTTGGTAGAAGTTCAGTACATACTGACAAATATTACATCTTCAAATTAAATTTTTGTTAACATAATTACTTTAAAATCAATATGTAAACTACTAGTTTTTATGTTGTAAAAGGTCTTTATTTTCATGCAGGTACCAGTTCTCAGTAGTAGCTGTGTAACATTTACAAATACAGTACACTAATTCATTTATATGCATTATACAGCAATTTCAGTATCTGAAGACTATAAAGTTCTGTTAGAGAATATACTTATTTGGGACTAAACATTCATTAATGGGAAAATCTTATGCAAGAATATTTCTTCACAGTTTTTCAAGGTGACTCTGAGTATTACACCTGGGTAGAATTCCAAGAATATATGTTACTACATACAATACTTCCAGACATTCATATTACAATACTGTTAGACCATATTACAATACCAGACCCGACTTCTAAAGTAATGAAACCATTCATGTGTAGGTCAGTGCTTCAATCAGATCATATGGGGAATTAGTTTATTTTACGTTTACTAACTGCTTCAAGTATTTGACTATTATTTTTTATATAATCAGATGGATTGTTTTTATTTAAGTAGTAGTTTATTTGCTATAAGTATAATTCATCAATGTTTTCATTTACCAATGCAATTACTAAAAGCTCTTGGAGGCAATATATTATCCCACTAGAATTATTTTTCACATATCTGTATATTGAGAATGGGAGAAGCATGTCATTATGTAAGGACTGACTTCTTTTTATTGCAATGTTCCCCTTTTACGTTAGTGTTATTAACACTGTACAAATATTTGAAAAAAGAAATGTAAGTATTTGTGTTCTATCTTGTACTAATATGAGTTTATTAACATTGTTTGTCATTGAATTAACTATTTAGTGAGTGCTGTGGTGTGTTTTGTGTTGCAGTGAGAACGCTACGACACAGCCTGCATCTGCCGCCCCCTCGCCTCTTCCCAGACTCATTTTTTCTCTCTGACTTCACATAGCTTACCTGTAGCATGGTTTTAGTCCAGCTGTTGTAGTGTCTCCCATCGCAAATCTGGCCTGTTGCTACATACCACATATGTGATAGGATGGGCTCATTCCTCTGCTGTTCCTAATATGACTGCTGTGAAATGGAGTGTCTACTCTTTCCTCGGAGATGCCGTCGTCCTGTGTTATTGCGACCAACCTGTTATGAGAAAAAAATTAAGAAAAAGTTCTGCTGACTTTCCCTTTTTTCTATTCAATTCAAAATGATACTGAATGATAAAGAAACAAAGGAAGACTACACATACCAAATTAGTAGAATTGCGCTTTTTTAAAATTTGATTTGAAAGCCTTACCAGTCTCGGAATCTTTTCGCTGTTAACTTTGCCAATAATTATGTAGCATAGTAGAGCTGTTTTATTAATTTCTATAACGTTATTACTATTTTGTTGCTGAAGTGTTTTGCGTCTTTATTTGAAACTAATATACCAGTCACAGACCCTGTGGCATATTTACTGTACATAGACTGCCCTGTAATGCAGAATTTAATGATGGCGACAAATAGTAAACGAGATGTTTTAAGTGCATTGTATGTTTATAGAAAGTGTGCCCTATATAGTATATGGTTTTGTCTGTAGTGACATTAGTACTGCAGTTCAGATGTTTATAAAACATTGTTAGTACAACCTGTCATCTCACAATGAATTTGATAATCATTGATATTTTAATTATTAATGCAAATTGTAGCAAATGTATATATATATATATATATATATCATCATTGCAAATATTTTGGACATTTCAGAAAGAGAGTTCATATTTGTTTATATTCTTATTTATCAAATGACCTAATGGTATCAGATTGGTGCCCTGTGTATGTGATTATAGAGACTGTTGAAGGTAAAGATACGTTTCATGTTACAGAAATGTCATTCAACTGAT
Source organism: Macrobrachium nipponense (assembly GCF_015104395.2). NCBI lineage: Eukaryota > Metazoa > Arthropoda > Malacostraca > Decapoda > Palaemonidae > Macrobrachium > Macrobrachium nipponense. The sequence continues at coordinate 63,824,097 of NC_087214.1, read as the reverse complement.
AACTATAACATTTTTCTTAATGAAACCATTTTTGTTTTTAATGTAAATATGAAGTTCGTCGAAAACTTAACTAGACGCATTTGTCTATTATAGTCATAAATTATTTTTATTAAAATGTTTCCAATTTTGTGAACAGCGAGTGGTGGGTGGCTGTGTGTTTGTTTGCCCCTTTTAGTGCAAGATGAGCCATTGCTTCTCTCCTTTTCCCTTTCCTTTTTCTCTTGGCAACGAACCCCCAGCTGCCACTCCCTGTCTGTGATGCCGTCATCCTGGCATCGTGCACCATGTTTCATAGATCACTGTTAGTGGTTATGTATATTTTATTTTCCTCTGAGAATTTTATTGATATTTTAATATTCTGTCCTTCATGATAATTTATAGTCAGTTGCATGGGTAGGAGTGATGCTTACAATGACATGATGATAAAACACTTGAGTGATCTAGTTTATATGATTCCACAATTTGTGCCAGAAGTGGGAGCAATCTTGTGTTGTTTCTTTTTTTGCAAATTAACAAAGTGCCAAGTCTATGCATGTGTTTGTTTCTTTACTTTAGTCCCTCATGTACATCAGGTCAACCAAAAAGTGTTACCACTCAGTAGAGTCAGTAGGTTTCTAGAAAACTGAAAAATGATGCAATGTTGTCATATCAATTTGGGCACAGCTACATTCAACAGTAAAAAAATCCTTAATTTATGGATGTAGTGTTGATGTTTCTAATCTATAATGATCATATCCTTGTGAGGTTATGAAAGAAGATTGCTTAAAAAGGAGACATAAGGAAATTATCTAAATATGTACGTAGTACAAACAGTAACTGTGTATTGTATTTATTTAACAGTCCTGTTGTAATTCAGAGTCCGTACTTTTAAGTAGAGAATAATTTCCAAGGTAACAAACATTCTTTTTTCCTGTATTTACTGTACACATATATCTAAAATATATCTAAAATATTTGTTTAAGAAGGCACAGGTTTAACAATGACACTTATTAAAGGAAAACATTGCTCCAAGTTCCAACTGATGCAAGAACAAGTTCTCTGAGAGTGTAACGAGTCTAGAAATGTGTCCCAATTCATTAATTTAGAACTGTTTCCAGGTGGTACAAACATCATCATGCTGGGAGGCTTCTACTTATTTTGTTATAGTAGTAGTGTCTTCTAACTCCTTATTTTTTCTTGGATGTGCACCATATGAACATTATCTGTATCTTCAAACTTAAACATGTTACAACAAGGCAAGTTTTGTGCAGTATAATTTAATTTCAGCCATCAGTGCCTTTGTTGTCGATGGTACAAAATAAATGACCAACTTTGTGCTGAAAGTGGATCCAACTCCTGAACAGCAATCTCCATCCTGCCTGTTACAAACATTTTTTGGCTTCCAATGCTTACCCTTCACATACTGACTGAAGTAAAACACCAAATTTTAAGATTTCTGAACCTCAAGAGCCACTGTTTTGAGTACACACATTGCAGACACATCCAGAAACATTAAATTTTAATATAAGTACAGTACTGTAAAGTCTACTTTCAGTAATTCATTAAGAGTTTGCCATAACCTTTTGGCAAAAGAAATATGATCCAATGGTCCCTTTCAGAATAACTATACAAAAATTTAACAATAAAAGTAGCTGTATAAACTAGTCCCCAAGCTTTGCAGATTCTGTACAATTTTGTGAAGTGAGAGAATCTCCTCCCAGTATTATCTTTAATATTATAATTATTGTTACTACTAAACAAAGATACAAAAAGGTGTCCAGCACCTAAGAAACCTAAATGAACACTTGTCTGGAATAAGGGTGACATCACTTTTACTCACTTCTCTACAGCATTAATTAATAAGGTTAATTTCAGTACACATGCTGAGGAATAAAAGATTTTGTGGCATGACAATAAACTTCTAAGGGAAAGGCAATGAGATCCAAATCATAAATGTGAAAATTAATCTTCAGTGATAGTACCTTGGATCTAAAACAATAGTCTAGGGCTTTTAACGTAATCTTTGGCACTGTCGCAACAATCCCAGTAACCCAGATAGGTGGTTGGAGTCTGTATGCTGTAAGCTACGTCACACACACGACTTTCTTAAATCCCCCTTCTTAAAGGTAAATAAAAAATGTATAAAATATTTTTTTGGGCTGGAATGGACTATGTACTATAAAATGACTAACCGCAATAGCGTGGGTGCGCGGTCTCTGACCAGTTTTCACCTGATATACGCATGTGTTGCCAGATCTCACAGATTCCTTGCTTTTCAATCTCCAGTTGTTTAACCGGATCCAGCCAGGCGCTAGAAAATTATCCTATTGTTAAGACCAAAGGTTTGTTCGCGTATGAACAACTGCTAACAGGGCCTGCTTGGTCTCATCTAAAGTCACCTAATACACTGGAGAGAATATCCAATGTTGCGACCAGCTCCATAAAAAAGGAAAATCTATTGTAAAAACAATGATGGTGATGATGTTTTGCTGGACTGAATCCCGTTTTTAAGATTCGACCATCAGACTTCAGGTAGGAACCATAATCGGTATTAGTCTGTGAAACTGAAGACCTTGTTACGAAGGTTAATGAAAAGGACAGCAACAAGACCACAGGTCAGGTAGATCAGGAGGCATTCGATTATGCTTCCATAAGCACGACATGATCAGTAGCAAATGGGGCAACTTCACGTTATTCCAAACATGGAGAGGGCCACAGATATATCTTCCATACCATCAAGTTAAGGTCATACGATCAGATACGTTACTCACTTATTTTTAAATAAATAACCTGAAGGCAGGTCTATAAAAATATGGAATACAGATCACAATTAAATAACATATCTTTGTGTCTAAGATTACCTGTACTATGTAGTGTTTCTTCTGCATGAGGTCTGGGCTACTTTGGTTTCCAGTTTACCTAAACCTTTTCTTCAAGGATTTAGTATTGTGCCTAGTGCTCAGATGATTGATGCCACTACCTCTATTACCATATCCCACAGTCTCACCAATTCAGTCTGAAGGTCTTGGCACTTTTCTATTTCTGTCTCTTTCTCCTCTACTCTGGAGTCCCACAGTACTGCAACATTTATGAGTAATACTTTGTTTTTAATTCTGTTAATCAGTCAGGTCTGGTCAATGCTCTTGTATCACCATCTGCCCTGATACTGTAGTCCCAGTCATTTTGCCTGCTCACTTTCTATCATTCCCTCAAGTTAAAGTGTTCATACTTTGCCACTGCATCATGTTTTTAATACTAGTTCTGTGCTTGTGTGCAATAGGATATGGTTTAATGTCTATTCTTCAACATTGCATCTCCTACATGTGGACAAGATATTGGTTTTGTCTATTGCTTTTTGAAACCAACTTGTTCTTAGAGCTTAATCTTGCATTGCTATTATCATTCCTTCTATAACCTTGTTGAATTCCCCCTTCTACAACCAACGCTGTTTCATAGCTGGACAGTTCTTTAGTTTGTCCTATGAATTATCCATGAATGGGTTTCCTATGACATTCCATGTTCTATCTTCACATATTTCTGGGTCTTCATCGTCCTCAATCAGGTCTTCCTCTCATGCACATCTTAGCCTTTTATCCTAGCTGGTCTTCAAGTACATATTGTCCAATGCTCAGCTTTCAGTGTTCACACAATCCTCTACATTAGTAGTCCTCTTCCTCCTCCTCTATGTGGTGCGTATAGCCTGTCTATATTTTTTCTTGTGTGTGTTGCTTGGTACATGTTTATTTTCTTTCTAATCTTCTGATCTATGTTTGAAGCTCTGACTTATTCCACTTCATTATTCCAACACTGCACCCAGTTACTGGCACTACCCTGGTGTTCATGGCTTTTACTACTGAATAGAGTTCCACCTTGTGTATTGCCTTTACTCTGCATGTATTCTTTCCTGATCTTGTCCTTCATCTCTTGGAGTTTTATTGCTTATCCTTCTTTTATCCCCAGGTAGTTATTACATACTATTTGTAATGGTAGTTATATAGTTGTAGCAGTTTCTCTCAGACATTTTGTGGATGTCTGCCCAACAAGCGCATGGATTTTAGGATCTTTTCATTACAATGGGTGTGCAATTTTATAGTAATAATGACTTAATAAAGACCCAAAGTTAAGTCATACTCGAACTACTTAATCTCACAATCTATTTGTATCAAAATGCTAATTATTCAATAGACATATAATACATAGGATTTTTTTTATTTTTCTCATACAATTGTGTCTGTGGCAGCATGCCTCACCTGCACAATGATTGTCCTATTCATCCTTACTACTAGCTACAACAGCAAGTGAATTCGCAACTGGATAAATGATGTACATAGTGGTGGAATTCAAATTTATGGTTGTATCTGTCAGAACCAAAGTAATAACTGAATTTGCATGTGACGGGGATTACTTACAAGAAACTGGGAGACTTCTAAAGAAAAGAATAATATCAGCTTGGTAAGTAACATGCTAATAGAGATGAAACAGTTACGTTGATGTACAGGATGGAATGCAATGCATTAGTAGTACTCACATTCATGGGACCATGAATGTAAAACCTACATAATAAACCCTCGTCACGCTGGTTTACTAGAAAATATACTCGAAAAATGTATTTCCTCAACTGTGATCTGGGAACCAAATCCATTACCAGCATCTTGTAAGCCAAGGATGCTGACTACTGGAGGCTCTGTGCAAGAATAAGCACCAACTTCAAAGCCTGCTGAGATGGCAATAGAAAAATGAGTTGTGGACATTTCTTAGAAGAATATTAGAACTGATTTACGTGTATACTTGAATACAGTAAGAAAACTCAAGTGATGAAATACTAACTTACAATCCTAAGGAGACTGAGGGAACCCCATCTTTAGGAAATGAAGCTATGCCCTTTTTCCAAGGTGCTAAAAAGGCAATGGATGATAAAATGAGATAGTATTTTAAGATGAAGCAATATCCTTTTTTTACAAGGTGCTAGGAAGGCCATGTGCAATGAAATGGGATATTTTGTAATGTCTTTGTAATTGTAATGTAGGCATTATAAAAAACCATTACATAAAGCTACATGGAATAACGTATAATTAAAGAATGATTGTACGTATAATAATTACTATGTACATTGTAGAAGATACAGCGCATCAGTGGCATGGTTGGTATGGTGTTTGCGTCCCACCTCGGTGGTCGCAGGTTCGATTCTCAGCCTTTCCATTGAGGAGTGAGAGATGTGTGTTTCTGGTGATAGAAGTTCACTCTTGACGTGGTTCGGAAGTCACGTAAAGCCGTTGGTCCCGTTGCTGAATAACTACTGGTTCCATGCAATGTAAAAACACCATACAAACAAATTGTAGAAGATACAGTATACCAAAATAAAAAGTGATGATGTTAAGAGCAATTAAGGATGTAGCAAATGAATTTATTACATAACAGACTAAGCCATCAAGACAAAGTGTATTAAACGTCAGCTTACTGAGCACAATTTTGGTCTATGGGCCCACATGAGTTTGTCTCCCACACCAAATGAAAAAGTTCAACTATGCTCAAATGGCTAGCACAGACTCTTGCTCGGTACACAGGGAAGCATTCTCTTTAAAATAAGCTTCTTTGAAAACATTCAAAGGAAAACATGGTATACCATGAGACTTGTCACAACAGTATGTGCAGAAAGATAACTTCATCATTACATATTATGTGGTGCGATGAAAGTAAACTTGAGTTATAATCTTCACAAACATTAATATATTTTCTTAATTCTGATCATAGTAAGTTGGGAAGGATTCCTTAATGCAGAGTATTTTACAAAAATTTATAAAGATAACTAGGTGTAATTACTGAGTCATTACAAAGGGCAAAAAGATACCTTCAGATATAACTTCAGCATTACCAAATAGTACCAAATGTAATGTTATTGTATATTTCAACATTGCTTACATGAGCGGAAAAGGACAATCCATCAGGTAAGTCAAGACAAGCTTTTTTTTTTATTATTTGTCTTAGAAAGCATGGTAGAGTTTGCTTGCACAGGAAACATTAACTACATATGATATAACACTCGAAGCATAACAAACGCCTATAACAGCACTGCAGTAAGGTTTATCCACTTGTCTTTGCAGGATGGCGATCCCGATGGTCAGGAGCGGAAGATGGAGGTGAATCAGACAATTCAGAGGCTTCGGGTCGTTCCCTTGGGCGTCGTCCCCAGTACTCTCGCGTTCCATCTCGTGAGCTTCACAACATCCCTGACGAGGATATTGTCCCAGTCAGTGGTTATGGCTACCCAGGAGGTGGGATGTCTCTGCCCCGTCCTTATCCTGGAAGCAGCAGTGGTTCTATGCCACAAAGGGGCGCTTATGACTCTCAAGATCGCATTGCATCAATGTACGGCACCATACGGCATCCTCATCGACGACCACATTCGACTGTGGTGCCGCCACCGCAGGGGGAAGGTATTGGGAGGGATGGTGGGCTATGTGAGCAGCAAATTCAAAGACCAGTGGTTTCAGAAACCTCTGCTCACTCTGGTGTGACATCTCCACAACAGCGCATGTCACAACTTTCCCCTAGCGGTCAGATGATGCATTCTCCGGATGAAACAGCAGCTCTCAAGCAGAGCGTGCAAGAACAGCTCCAACAATTAGTGAGGGAGTTAGAAGCTGGTGAAAACCCTTCGCCTGAGGTTCCTTTGATTCCACACCAACAGCCAGTAAGTCCTCAGTATGAGAACTTCCCTATACCTGGAGTTAGTAGGGTAATACCTGTCACTCAAGTCCAAACATCTTTATCGGTCTCTTCACCTGGTCCTACACCAAATTTTACAATGCCAAAGTGTTTTCCACCACCACAAAAGTCTAATTTAGGGCCTCCGCCTGTTCAGAGCAGTTTGTCAGTAGAACCAGGTAATGCAAAGGGTATCCATTATGATGGCCAGAGCTCAACGAGCAGCAATCAAAGCACGCAAGATTTCCCTGTAATAAGCAACCAAAGCATGACAGCACCAACCTCCATTCCAGTTTGTTACTCAACTACAAGTAGTTCTGTCAGTCCTACATTAGTCCCACAGAATAACGTTGCCTTTGGCGACGGTATTAACCAAGGAACATTCATGCGTCATACAGGAAGCGACCAAGTCGGGTACAACGCAATCCTGGACATCAGCAGAGAAGATGCAGGGAGTCCCCTGGGCAGTGATGGCATTCCAGAGAGTGGTGTTCGCAGAGCTACCGCAATCAACGAAGACTGGCTACGATCGGGCGGCCCTGTGGTCCGAAGCGCCGAGACGACTGCTTTAGAAGCCTACAGACGTTCGAGAGGAAAAGAACAGCAGAGAGGAAGATCTGAGGAGGCATGTCACACAACCGATTCCCTTGCAAGAATGGAAGAAGCAAATTTTGGTGAAATTTCTAGTCCTCCACCTATATACTCCAATGTGACTCAAGATATTTGTCAGGTCACACCTTCAGCGCTCGGTGCTCCAGGAGGGATCAGCAGTGCTCTTCCACTGCCGCAGCAAATGGTAGTCTCAAAGTCTGACTCCACAAGTGTCAGTGAAACAAACAGGAATGAAATGATTGCAAATACAATACCTCATGCAAATGCCAGAGGTGGTTGTACAAATAACGACCAAAACAATAATGGCGGTCTCATGATCAGCAGATCCACGAGTGGCATTCCTCTTAAAAGTAACAGTCGTAGTAATATCACTAGCAGAGGTAGTTTTAGTGGTCTTAGTACTAGTATTTCAAATCTCAAGGTCACCAGTGAAGCACCACAGACAAAATCCTACAGACGAAGTAAATCTAAGGAACTCACCCCTGCCATTGAAGCAGCTAGTGAAAAATTCAGTCAACTCAACTCTAGCACTTTGAAGCGTATATCGCCATTCGAGGCTTACAGAAGAACTAAATCTAAAGAGTTACCTATAGATGCTGCCAGTAAAGAAGCTGTTAATGCTAGATTGAAATCTCCTCCTCCAGGCCCTGAAAGAGCAAAGTCACCCTTTGAAAGAGCCCGTTCATCCATTGAAAGGCAGTTTGAACGGGCAAAGTCCCCAATCGCTGAGAGAGCAGCTAACAGAAAGAGTGAATCTTTAGCCAGTTCAATACATATGCCACCCACACCTATTCTTGGTCGTGCCACCAGTATGGGAAGAGAAAAATCTGATACTGAGGCTGACCATGACAAAGATATGGACAATGCTAAACTGGCTGAAAAGAAGGATAAGGAAAAAAGCCAAGTTAAAAAGACATCATCCTGCGATCCCGACAAGCCCAAGTCCATGTATAAATTACTAGCATCACGCTTCAACAGATCTGGTTCAAATGTGCCTGAAGGTAGTAACCGGCAGCCAACGGATAAACGGCCGGAAGACGATGATGTTAGTGAAAAAGAAGAAAAATTCAAACTCAAAAGGCCTTCTAGATTCATGAAGCACAAAGCAGAAAAGAGCTCCTCTAAATCAAGTTTATGTGAAGGGGAAAGCAGCCAAGACAGCTCAGAAAGGATAGAAAGGAAACCTTCCAAAAAGCTCACCGACGCTCTGAATAAATTTCTTGGTCGAAAAGATTCCAAAGAGGAGCAGAAACTTGCCGCTAATTCTTCACCTCAACTTACAGACTCCTCACTTTTGGGAGATGACCAACCTAGAAAGCCTCCCCGAGTGAAGTCAAAGAAATTTTCAAAGAGTCAAGAGAATCTGTGCAGAGTTGAAGAAGGAGGTGAAGTTGTTCTTGGAATGCCTCAGACAGAAAGAGCACAGAGTGTTGTGCCACAGATGAAATCACCTAATCTACTACAGCCAGATTTTACTCTGGAGTCTGTTACTAAAAGTATATGTGACCACTTATCACAACTAGAAAATGACATTTCTTCACGGATAGGAAACATGAATATGCAGAACTCAGATACTACCCTTGTCTCGAGCAATGGCACACAATCTCTTCCTACCACATCATCTGTCTCATCACTAAACAGCTACGGTTTATCACCAGGCTTGGCAAGTCGTCGCAATGCAAGACCAACAAACTTGGATATAGCTGCGGCAAAAATTGATAATGGTTCACACAGTACCTCATCAATACCAAGAGAAAGTGCAGTGATATCTCCTAGTGATTTAAATATAGACAGTGAAGAAGTGAAGTTTGCTAAAATAAAAGGCCTTGGACCTCCTGGAAATGGGCATCACTTGGACGATGGTAATCAAACACCAACAGAATCAGGAGAATCTACAACTTCATATGGAGATGAAATGAGAGGGCAAAGTGAAAATGATGATGAAAGTGTTATGGACAGAATAACTAGGAAGAGCTATTACACAAGATTCCAAGAAATGAAGAAGAAACCAAAATTGAGAAGGGCTAACACCAAAGAAGATATGGACATGCAATTAGCTGCAGCAAAAGCTCGTCTGATGAAAGAGGAAACCCAAAAGACTGTGAGAGATTCCCTTAGTCCTCTACGTTTTGGTGGAACCTCTCCAGCTACCTCCCCTAGGGCTTCTGTTACCTCACCCCCTTCCTGGGACCCTATACGAAAACACTCCAGAAAATCCCTACCTCCAGAGGATCTGACAAGTACTTACTTGATGGGTGCCAGGAGAGGTGCCTCTCTGCAGCCTGATGATCCACGTCATAAAAGACGCCACACTTCTGTACAGCCAGACGACAGAATTGCAGGACGTCTGCCATCCCTCCCCCCCGAAGATAGGGCATACAACCAAAGGGCTCCATCTCTTGGCCGAGATCCTATGACTTCTCACAGAACTTATTCCAAATCCATTCCATCAAATAACTCCATGAGTCTACCAACCAGTCCACTTACGACATATGAATCTTCTAATGAGGACAGAGTTCAAGATGCAGTTGCAGCAGCAATGGCTGCCGGAGCTATGGCAGGAGAAGCTGCAGCATTAGCCGGTGATGCCATCGACGGAGTGAGAGAGGAGCGACGAAGCGCTTCAAGAGAGCCATCAATCAGCCGTTTAAGAAGTCCAGAACCAGTGAAGCTTCAAACCTCTTCACAAGAGGAAACTCGAAACATGGCAAGAGAAGAACTCTCGCGTCGACTGACTCACCTCACTCGAATATCTGGAACGAGCGGGTTGAGTGCTGCAGCGAGAGGAGGAAAGATTGGTTCTCCTGAGAAGAGTGTCATAAAACCATATCGCCGCACAAACACAGCTGGGCAGCTCGGTGACCCCACACCAGGCCTGGTTGCACCCGGTGCTGGAATGATGGAAAGACCTGTGTATCGCAGAACAAATACCATGGACATACCGCCGGCTGATGCTCGCGCCCGCCCAGGGAGTGAGTACAGACGCTTACTGCAGGATCCATCTCGTCGTTACTCGGCTGCCAGGTGGGTTCCCTGAAGATAAGTTACCTGAGGCTGTTCAGACAAAATTGCTAAGAACTGGCAGCTGCATGATAATCTATCTCATCTCATTTTTATGACCACTAGCAGCAATAGTAGCATTTAGTACAACTACCACCTTTCACAATTCTCTTCATCCGTGCCAAAGTTACCTTTAGTAGACGTAGATGTAAAACAGCGTCATAATGAATGGCCTGTAGGGTCCTCCCACCTGCATAAGATACTCCCACAGATGGTCGGCAAATGGTGGTCCCCCCGCGAGATGGCCCAGTCCTGTACCTTAGTGGTGAGTAGAGGAAAACAAAAAAGTTTTGACGGAACTTGCAACACCTGCACTCGGCCCCCTCCCACCGAACCTTGGCATGACTGTTTTCTGTTAGGGTTTTTGGTATACCTCCTCAAGAACAACGGCAGCAAGACTACCCTGTTTACACGACTGTTGGATTTATACAAATAAAGAAATGACTAAGTTTAGCGCCACAATATCTATGAATATTTTTGTCCAAGTCAATCTTCATTTAATGTAGATATAAAATCCATTCTTTACATAGTTATAACTAAATCATAGAAGACTCACAGTGCTGAATTCATGCACTTTTAGTTTTTGCAAGTGTTCCCATCCTTGCTAGGGATTCTCTGACATCAGAACAAGGCAACCCAGAAAGGGCCATTCATACAAGCCCTCATTTCTCGAAACACATTCTAATCTCGCCATTACTAACATTCACAGATGAAGCACTGTGCCAGCCACCAGCCCCCAATACATCAATGATATTTAATATGTAATGCAAAGCCATTGAAAAACTGAGCATGTGATTTGGATAAAAAAAGAAAATGTTCTAGCTTGATTTTTTTTTCATTAGATTACTGCACAATAGCATCACAGGTGTTTCACTGTCTTCTGTAACAGTAGTATTCATGCATGATCTGAGCTCTTTGATTGCAGCTGATGGAAAGACCTCAATTTCAAGATTGCAATTTTGCCTCAACCGAGATGCATGGAATTATTTTATCGTTAGGTTTCACGTCATTGTGAGGTCATGTTTTTGATTAGTTAAAAATAAATGGACGACATACTGTATCAAACATAATTCATGCTTATATACAACTATTTTCATGTAGATACTATGCAATATTCCATGAACAAAGATTACATTGCTGATTTGTTTTATGAAGTAAAAGGCTTAAGAATCATCCATCAGAGGCACAGAAATCAGAATGACGTTCAGAGAATTTTAATGGACAGGAATTATATGTACATCTACATCTGTCTCGAGAAATATATTTTGATCTTCACAAAGGTTACTTTGCCTCAATGGATTGTTCTTTCTCCAGTTGTCAACGAAAGTGATAGATGCGAACTGAAGAATGATTTCAGAAATGCAGCCACTGAGAGTTCAACTTACTTTGACTGAATCAGTCTTTGGAAAATGCGTATGCTACCTAGCTATATTTACCACTATGCCTTTGTATTTTTACTTCCTCGGCCCCTCAAAGATGGCATTGGTCTGACAAATTCTTTGTCTATTCGACTGTATTGCTAATATTTTCCTTAAAAAAATTTCCTTTCGGCACCTTTTTTTGCCAGAAGACTGGCACTACTACTCTGTCCTTCCCAAAGTTAAACACTTATCTCCAAAGTCTTCAGGGCAGACGCATTTTCCTCGCTGAGACAATTAAAAGACAACAAAAAAGTGGAAACTTTTCCACACAGTAAAAGAGGCACCGCAGCTACCACTTTCCACAGTCATCTAGTCTTTAAGAATGCACGACAATTTAAGATTCCCTTGTCCATAGCATGGGGAGGTTTGGAGACACGGGAAGGCACATTCTACACGAGTGAGAACACGTATCACTGTTGTATGCATGGTTGTGGTATAGACGTGTAGTAGTCATTCGTAGTGAAAAGTAGATGTCAGCTGTTACACGCTCACAATGCATGGAACGTTCATTTACCACGCTCAGTACATGCAAGTACTTGCGGACATAACCACATCTATACATACGTAAATGTGACTTTATACGTACACTTACATATACTTAAGGAGCTTGTCATTTTGGTCGGGAATGTTTAACTGTTTACAGGCAAAACAGCCCAATCACTTTTACTGTTACCATGTTTTAAGCATATTTCCAGACACCCACACTCATATATTTGTTATGTACAATAAGGGTTACATCACATGTACAATATTTTTTTGGGCATTCTCAGTGTGGGAGCTAACCTTATACACTTTTAGAGATCATATTTGGTGTAACTTTCAATACCTGAAAGACATTTCTTTTCAACTACAAAGCACATAAAGTATACAGCATCGAAGGAAATGTAAAGATAGGGTGCCAAGTCACTTTAAGAAAATATACTGTCAAAACACTACGTACAATTACATACACAGGCAGTCTCCGGGTTACGTCGGGTTCGGGTTACTTGTTTCGGACTTACAGTGCTTGTCTCATGGCGCTGTCAACAACAATTTATCAGTGCCATAAGTGGATTTCCAGTGCTGTTACCACCTTTACGGTGCTGCGACCCGGACTTACGGTGCTGTGACCCAGACTTACGGTGTTGTAAGCCGGACTTACGGCGCTGTAACAGTGCTTTATTGCTATTTATTCCCATTATAATTATGATGATTCGGGTTAAGGCGACTTTCAGCTTACAGCACCCTGCTGGGAATGAAGCCCCACCATATCCCGGGAACTGCCTGTACAACAGTACATTTCTGAAAACCCACCATGTGGACACACACACTAAACCTGGTATGGAGTGTTTTGTTATTATTTTCTTTATAATTATTTTGATTTGATAACAAAAGCCATTGTTTTGCATTCAGAATTTTATTTCTAATTAAATTGTACCAAACTAGTGAATCAAATGAGCAACCACACACAACAATGGCTTTATAGATGACATAGACTAATGTTTGGACGTGTTTCTGCCTTGTTAATTAACTGCTGCTTCTCTCAAAACAAGAGCATTATCATTATTTGCTACAGCTATTTATTTTCTTTTATTTCGCCTTTTATGTTCTAATTTATGCAGGCCGCTGCACGATGCTGTCCATTTTTTGTTTCAGTTGATGCCTTGATGCCAAGCAACAAACCAGCTTCTGTTTTCAGGATGCCGGAACAAGCACTAACGATTCTTAAATATCCTCTGTGGACATTATAAACCACCGTGTCTAACCCGTGCATTAAAACTTATAATCGTCTTCCACTAAAAAATATAAAATGCATCAATAAATTTAGTCTTAAATGATTGTGTGTCCAGTTCATTAGCAAAACGGTGACTGATCATCGTACTTTCGCCAATTCCCAACAGTTACCCGGCTGTACAACTGTAGTTGTCTAAAATGACATGCTTGCAAGATTTTCGATGAACGAAGGTTAGAAGAGTTGCCAGCCATTTCATTTCCAATAGTCATTTGTCAGTTTTTAACTTCTAAATCCTTTCTTTCAAGATCTGCATGGGATAAAGCTTTTGGATTAATTTTGCAAGCAGCTGATAGATCTAAATGTAGAGTACATGCTGTAGTCAAACAGTCAAATGAGTAACTGAATGCAATACTAGTCAAATGAGTACCTTAACGTCAAAACTAGCCAAATGAGCATCTAGATGTAAACAAACAGATGTAGAGTATAGAAACAGTAGACTAAAACGTAGGCTCTAAGCAAGCTTTGGCTCCCAAGCTTAATCAGTCTAGGATGAAAAATAAACAAGTATGATGGTTCTAATAACACCACTAACCTGGTGTCACCCCCCCTCCCCCAGGACACTGGTGGAAGAAGAGGCACCATCGACGTCGCCAACGAGAATCTCAAGAAACCACCACACGCCGTCGACCATCAACTCTTCGTCTACCCTGTCAACACCCTCTTATCGCCTGGGGTATTCGGGCATGGATTCCATACCCAGATATACCCCCAGCAGCCTGGAACCTACCAGCCACTACTCGTCTCTCTCGCCCGTTTCTCGTAGATTATCTTTCTACCGTTACTGAGTTTATTTATTTATTTTTGTCTTTTTTTTGTAACTGGAAATTGTTTATAATGTAAAAAATGTATAAATGGTTTGTTCTTACTTTTTTGGTGAATTAAAATTTTTTTGTAATCTCGAGGGTTTAAAGGAAATGCGAAGAAACGAAGAGGGATCTTTGTTCTTTTGTGATTTTGCCGCTGGTGATTATTTGTAATAATCGCGTCATGTGTAGTATTTCACGTTGCTGTAATGGAGATTTTTGTACTCGTATGTAATTTTCTGTCATTGACTGTACAGAGGAGTGAAGAGTGAGGGAGTTCACGAAATAAATCTACTAGACTATGACACATGCCAATATATACTTGACGTTTATGAATGTTATTTTGGTTTAAAGAGAAGCTTTTTATTAGATACGTAATTTTGTGAAATGTTAACTCTTAAGTTTTAGTCTTTGGTATCCAGACGGGGCGTCCTACGCAGGGATTGTCTGTTGCCTGTTTGTTTGGGGTCTGTTCTCACAATTCAGGCCAGAATCACGCCGCTTATTCTCTCTCCCTCAAACAAATGAGCTCTTACCCTGAAATAACAGAAAAACGCTGTTTTGGTTTCGTATATCCGAACTACCATATGCCTGCAATTTTTTGCGTGGCAATTAAACATTTTGTATTTAATCAGAACAACAAAATCGCGTAACATTTCAGTTTTATAACTAGATGTTTTGCAGAGGCGTTGTTAATAATCGTTCGGTATAAATATTTCAAGAGCTTGGAAATTCGAAATAGCTCACAATTTCCTTCTGTCAGGAAAAGTGTTATCAAGTTACCAAAACCAATTATAAATTTGCAGGAAGCTAAAAGTCTCATGTTATGAACGTGGTCAGACTTTGTCTTGTTTCTTGACCATAGTTTCCACAGTGAAATCTCCAGATATTTCCTAATAATACGTGTACTACTATGACTATGATGCATCACTATGCCGTGACTGGAGATAATGAGTCAAAAGCTATACAACGGTTGAAAGCTCCCTGTCTTTTGTTTAACCTTTTTTGTATTTTGGAAAAGCACAGTATCATATACGTTACTGTGGCTGAAACCGGCCAGGAAACGGATTTCAATCATGCGTAGTACTTTGACTTACCAACTACTAATACTGTTGGCCAGCCACTACAAGCCATATCAAATTATAAGGCATCATCAATCATAAAAGTTTCTTGACCCATTCTTTAACAGCGTTTGTGCAACGAGAAATTCAGATAAATAAAATATAGCAGGAGCACTTCCATGGAAAAAAAGAAATCAACCTTACAAATTTGCATCTGAAAAAAATAGCGTTTGGTATAAGAAAACTTGAGGCAACCTTACTCCGCTAACGCGTATATCCACTTACACTTTTGTCTGTCGAACTTTCATATTGCAAACTCCTTGCTACTAGTATTCATTCAGCCTTCACTCGTTTGCTGTTCATCCTTCTCACAGCTCCATTGTCACCTTATTCGAACAAGGAAGTCTCAACTGAGCTCAAAAGAGCCTAGCTGAGGTTCTCCCCCGACGGTAACTGACCTCAAATGGCTTGTTCTGAGATAAATATTACAATATAGGATCCTCTGAGGGCTTATAGATCGGAACGGGGTTGGAAGTAGCGCTAAATTAAAAGTACTATAAATGGCGACCTGACATAATTTTCCAAGTAACTTTCGGTACTTTCAAAACGCAACGATAGACTAGATCTGTATTCTGAATCTTTCTGCCGTGTTTTTATTTTTATTCTTTTCACAAATTGTTGTAATACCTTCATTATTAAAACGACTTACAACAATGTTTGAAAAGCACACTATACTTAAGACGTGAAAGCATCGCTTTAGGTATGGTAGTGATCGTGGACAAAAACATTTATTCACATTTCTTTGGGGACATTTTAAAATGATCCCAAGACTCGCATTAAAAAATCTCATTAGAGACAGTGTCCTTTTTTGAGGACATGGCGTTCCTAATGACTACGAGATGTAGTTAAAAAGCCTTCGTTTATTATTAGAAGGGTTATTAGAGCCTTCCCCAACTCGCCCCTCTGAGGAGACAACTCGAACAAGCCGAAGGTGGTTCCCGACACTTATTTTTTTGGGATTTCTTGCAGCTGCTCCGCGGGAACAGCCGGCAGGAGAAGACAATCAACTGAGATTCTAAAGTGACCCGATACCCTTTTTCTATAATCATCCATTATCTTCTACTCCTTCACAGAATACTCAAAAATTAACCTATAACTTGAATGTGAAACTATGATTTGCACAGGTGATATTTTTTTAAATCTACGTTTTTATATACTCTTAAAGTCACGTGCATCAATTTTAAAATAAACAATGGCCAGTCGCTGAACTTCCGCGTTAAAAAATTTAATTATCGTACACATTCACCTCGCCGCGTTCCGAAGTCATGCGAGAGTCTATGTTAATTTTTTGCAATGTTGTTCTCTTCCTTTCAAAATGACAGACATTGACATCGCCTCTGGTATAAGAAATCCTATGAATTGGGGTATAATGGATGAAATCCTTTTAAGTACTCGATGTAAACGTGTGAAATCGGTTAATGTTTGTAGACTCGAGGGAGAGAGAGAGAGAGAGATTATTAATTTTCTTACTATAAAACCTATATTCCCCATAGCTATACTTACTGCATAGCAGCGTCAAATCTAATAATTCTGGTTTCCAATTAAATCAAGGACACAAATCCAGAACAACAAAGACCAAACAGGTGACAGACAGCGCCATTTTCAAAGTTGTTGTTGTAAATAGATATTTTTTTTATTTATTCCTCGGGAGATAGTAATCATGACGGTTGAAAACGAATTATTTTGACTTTTCACCAAATCGTTTGAGGGACACTGCAGTTGACCGGCTCTTGGGGTCAACTTTAGCCTGTGATTTGGTGCCATTTTTTTATATATATTAACTAAAGAATTTTTTGGAAGTATTTCCTCTGTTATTTAGAGGGAAAATTGTTGTAGATATCTCAGCTTTTAATTTTTTTTTTCTGGGGGCAATACCAACCACCGTCCTTAACAAATCACCCGCCTTTTTTTTTTATTTCTAAGAGAGTAACTACATTTCCCGCCTTTATCATAGATGACTAATGCATTTCAGCCTTTTTTCTTTCTTTCCAGAAGATTAATCAATTTCCGACCTTCATCTCCTGGAAGATTATAATAATCTTTTCTTGATGGATTTTCCCCAACTGCCTTTTTTCTTCTTTTTTTGTAATCTCTGTAAACGAAGTGATTGTTTCATAGTTTTTATAGCCCATGTACATCCCTTATATTATACTTATCATTAATTGTATTTGAAGGATAATATATTTCTGTGATTTTAGAATGTATTTTGATTCTCTCTTCTTTGTACGTCTCTCTTTATACACTGATCTGCGTCATAGGTTAGCCACTAGGCTCTTGGGGAGTTACTATACTTTTATAAGACTTCTCACTCGTTTCACCTGGATCCCAGATTATAGTTTAACGGAACTATTGTTGTTCCTATCATCTCTCAGGAGGAGAAGGTGGATTTTGTGACGAAAACACACACCGCTGCTGCCACGCTTATACCGGTACATAAGAAAACAGTTTCACACCCGTATATGATCCGTCTTGATTTGCAGAAAACTTGTAAGGCTCCAAATTCATCGGATACGATTCATACGAACAGGTAATCGTACGTGTAGCAGACACGTAGTACCTGGGACATCTTAACGGGGTTTGTAGTACCTACGCAATAAGTCACCAACTGCACCGAATACGTATCAAATCTGTACTGACTTGTAGATCATCGTACGGAGATGTAACACGAATGAAAACTTATTCATGAACTTTGGTTGATGTACTGTGGCCACTTGAAATTATCAAAATAATGGTGATAATGCTGGATGGAAATTGACAGACATACCCTGTTGAATTACACGATTGTAGCGAGTGAGTTTGTCTCTTTCAATTTCTCTAATCGTACTACAGATCTGATATGAAAACCTAAACGTGAAAGACTTTGCAAATGATACATTTTTATTTAGGATTTAGCTCGTCTACCTACATTACTGTGTAAGTTAGGAGTCAAAACTATATTGTCTTGTTTTTCAAAACGGTATTGTAACTAGGCAACTGTAACTACAGCACGAACTGAAAAACAAAATCTTGATTTGATAAATGGTTTCCTAATGGTTAAAGCCGTTGGCTTCAAGCGTATATTTCTGCGTATATTACAAAACGACATTTCCTGTTTTGAGAACTATTAAAAAACTGCAGTTCCTGCTTTCAGAACAATTAAAAACCGACTATCCCTGTCTTGAGAATTAACTATTAAAAACCGACAATGCTGGTTTTGAGAACTTTTAACTAACAATGATTCCTATTTTGATATGTATTAAAAAAACAATTCCAGTTTAGGGAACTTTTAAAAAACGATAATTCATTTTTTGGGAACTTTTAAAATACGACCATTCCTGTCTTGGGAACTGTTAAAAAACAATTCCTTTTTTGAGAACTATTTAAAAAAGACAATTCCTGATTTGAGAACCATTAAAAAACGACAATTCCTGTCTAGAGAACCATTAACAAACGACAATTCCTATTTGTAGAACATCGTGAAATAACAATCACTACATAAAATGACCACTGGATGCCTTAACACGTGATCACCATTTGCCTGGAAAGGTTTCCCTGGAAACGCCTTTCCAGGAAGACCCTTTATTTATTTATTTATTTATTTATTTTTTGAAGTTGTACTTTGTAAGTCTCCAGACATGTTGCCGATGTAAGATGATAACAGAAATTTTGGTTGGTTTTGTTTATCTTTCATGAAATGAGAGGAATATGTTCAGTTAATTTTTTTTTAAAGATGGTTTATATATATATATATATATATATATATATATATATATATATATATATATATATATATCACATATACATATATATTATATATATATATATATATATATATATATATACTATATATATATACACACATATATATATATATATATATATTATATATATATATATATATATATCTATATATATATATATACATACATACATATAATATAGGAAGAGATCCATTATCAATCTCTTTTATTTCACTAGTAATGGATGTGAAATGTGAGATAGGTTTAATTTTCTTTTTTTACTACGAAGTAGTAAAAACAATTTCACTTGGAAAATGGGAATAAGTAGGTAATTTTTCTTGAATTGAAAAAAAAAAATTGAAAATCGAAAAAAAATTAAATCGAATATAATATTTCAACTGAAAATCGACATTTTGTTTTTTTTGTTTGTTTGAAATCGAAAAAAATTGGAAAATCGAAAATAAATTTTTGCTGAAAATCGGAAATAACTTTTTTGGGAAAATCGAAAAAAAAATTTTTCTTTGGTAAATCGAAAATAATTTTTTTTTTAAATACAAATTTTCGGAAAATAAAAAATAATTGTTTTTGGGAAAATCGAAAATAATGTTTTTGTTGAAAACTGACAAAAATCTGCTGAAATTCGAAAAATTCTTTTGTTTGGAAAAATCAATTTTTATTCTTATAAATCGAAGAAAAAAATATGTTAATTTCACACTTCTGCAAAAGTCGAATCAACCCAAACCTGAAAAGGCTTTTCTTTCTTTCCAATGTTTAAATAAACATTAAATACTGAGACTAAAAATATGTGTTGTTTTTTTTTCTCTCTCTCTCTTTTCAAAGATGACCTTCTGCATAATTATACAATATGAAATAAAATATCACCAAGACCGAAAAGTGGATGAAGGAATGAAAAATGTTAATTATAAGAACACAACATAAATCCTGACGTAAACAAATAAGGGATAATCGAACTAGAGTACACAGAAAAGGAGAGAAAGTGGGGCATGCCTAAGAATAACGACATAAATATGGATAAAGAAAGAATAAATAACAAATGAAAACTTGGGAAGTTTTCCATTGTGATTGTCTATAACAAATATTCGTATACTCTTCTTTATACAAGTGGCGACCTTTCTCTCTATGCTAATAATCTTGTTTTTCTGTTATGACGAAGCTAAGTAGCAGACTCCCCACCTTTAAAAAAACTCAAGTTTTTCAAAATATCTTGAGTTATATATATATATATACGTCAAAGTTGGATTCTCAGGCCTAAATATGGCATACTAGTTAAAGTAGTAGTATCAGTGTTATAGCAGATTCACATCAACCGTGCATCTGAAGTCTAGGCCAGTCCCTTACGACGCTCCTGATTGGCTGTTGATAAGCCAATCACAGGGCTGCAAACTCTCCTCAGTCATTCTCGAGAGTTCGCTTAGCCAGGATGCATGTGACAGAACCGTCTTTCATTCCAGAAATATCACAAATATTTATAATATATATATACATATATATATATAATATATATATATATATATATATATATATAAATATATATGTATATATATTATATATATATATATATATATATATATTATATATATATATATATATATATATATATATATATATATATATATATATATATATATATATATATATATATATATATATATATATATATATATATATATATATATATATATATATATATATATATATATATATATATATATATATATATATATATATATATATATATTATATCTATATATATATATATATATATATATATATATATAGATATATATATATATATATATATATATATCTATATATATATATATATATATATATATATATATATATAATATATATATTATATATATATATATATATATATATATAATATATATATGTATATATATATTGTATATATATAACTTATATATATATATATATATATATATATATATGATATATATATATATACTATATATATATATATATATATCTCTATATATATAGAGAAAATTGGATTGGCTATTTGGTACCTCACTGTCTGAAGGCGAGTTGCCAAAAAGCTCCAGAAAAGACGGCAATGGGACGCCACTTGACAGGGATTTCTTGCGACGATGATAGGAGTCTCCCAAAACTGAACAGGTATCCCAGCACCTTAGATCCTTATCTACCCCAGACCCAAACCCCACTATAAAATAAAATAAAAGGTGTGAACTGAGAACCTCTTACAACAACAACAACCAAAAAATAAAAAAATTTGGTAAAAGAATTTTGAAATAAACATCAAACCAGTCACATCCATCAGGTTTCCGTGAGGTGCTCCGATAAATAAGGGGTTCGCCCCTATCGGCTTAATGGAACACTGGCCAAAAGAGTACCAGTAAAAAAAAAGTTAGGAAACCTTGATTTGAAGGAAGAGGGCATAAAGAGGAGCTGAGAATGTAGGAAACTGACGAAAAAAAAGTAGTACAATCTCAGACCTTAAGAGAGTGAAAAGAGGGAGTTGGAGAGGTTAAACAGCAACATAAAGAGATCCAGAAAACAGGGTGAGAGGGAGTACAAAGATCTAGGAGCGCTAAAGAGTGACCGTTGGAGAAGCTAGACAGTAAGACTAAAGAAAGCAAGAGTGGATTGGATACATAGAGACTTTAGACCAAAGGCCAAGCACTGGGACGTATGAGATCACTCAGCGCTGAGACGGAAATTGAGGAAGACAAGAGAATATGGAGGGAAGTACAGTAAAAGGAATATGAAGCTTTAGTAACCTGTATCTATAATAATTAGAAACTGTGGAACATGTTCCGATCAAATTGGATCCCCTTCCATGTCCGCCACTCACCGTAATTATAGTCTTCTAGTATTCTCCTCCAAAATGTTGGGCGTTTTTTAAACCTCATCAACGCTATTTTTGCTCATCTCGGGTTCCAAGCCACTTCTGGCATCCCTCTCATATACTTCAAGTTAATCCATTTTTTTTTGTTCTCATATTTCTTCTATCTTCTCCATTTCAAAGCTCTCGCTGCTTTTTCCATCGGTTTTTCCCGCGCGTTTCAGAAAACTGCTGCTCTCCTCGAGGAGTCTTTCATCTGAAAAGCAGAATTCCGGCTAATACTGATAACTCAAGGGGAAAAAATTCCTTTCAGAGTTTCCGCCAATCCTTGACATTCTTCTTCTTTCTCTCTCTCTCTCTCTCTCTCTCTCTCTCTCTCTCTCTCACTCAGCACGGTAACATCGGAAGAAGCATCTACTACAAAAGGAATGGAAAGAAAGAAAAAGTCGTATATCAATAAAACCAAGCAGTGAGTGGAGACTTAATTAGCGTGCGCATTCAATGGCGTCCTAATCCGATACATAATTCCCGGTTGACAATTTTGTCGAGAGGAGGATGATGAGCTCCATCACTCCCGCATACCATCGGGAGGAGGAGGAGGAGGAGGAGGAGAAACAGGGTAGCGATTGTGGGCGCTCGCTCCCGCGAGAGAATCCGCCATCAATGCGTGGAAATTGGCAGCGACTATTCTTCGAATAGACTGTTTATTAACGCCCGAGGAAGCGCCTCTTCCCACCACCCCCACACATCTGCGGCGTCGACGTCGCTGGATATAGCTGCTGCTGCTGCTGCTGCTGCCACGAGTCGTCGGAGCTGCCGATTCTTCGTAGACGAGATGTTGTTGTTGATGATGTTGATGTTTTATGTTTATGTTTTCCGTCGCCGAGCGTCGCAAGATTCCCAAGCGACAGTTGCCATCAGTCGCCAGGGATCCGACGCCACTCAGGCAAACTCTGATTAGGAGCCCCTTTATACGTTGGTGGATATTAAAGAGTATATTATTTCATCCTCCAGCGACTCCAGGTCCCCCGGGTTGACAATGAGGGAGGAAATCGAGTGTTTTTTAAGTCGGTGGGCAAGCATAAACGCCCGAAGCCCTCCAGCAATGTCGGGGGATGCGGGCCGGAATGAGAGTAGGTGGAAAGGATTCGTCTGTCTGAAGACGGCGCAGGAATGCTTCCTTCCTTCCTGGTCGTCGTCGTTGTCGTCGGAGGAGCTCGGAGTTTCTTCGGTTCTAGAGAGAGGGGGGGTAGGGGGGAACGCTTCTTGAGAGATGTTCTGTGCTGTATGTGCGTGGGTGTGTGGGTATTTCGTCATCGTCCCTGAGGGCGTTCCTCTAAGTCCTTTTCTTTGTCCTTTGCAAAAATGTTGTCAAATGCCCTTCATACATAAATACACACACAAATATATATAATATATATACATATATATATATATATATATATATAATATATATTATATATTTTACAGTATTTCCCATTTTTACCTACTGTTACATCCTACGAATGAACATCTTAATATTCTTTGGAAGCTTGAATTTCAAGTCAATTCCCCCTTGTTGTGGTCTAGTTCCGTATGAACAGGGTTCATCTCCTGAATAATAATAATAATAATAATAATAATAATAATAATAATAATAATAATAATAATAATAATAATAATATGTCTGCAAAGACATCCCCCCTTAAGTACTGGAAGCAATGTGTGGGTGTTGGGGGGGGTAAGTGAAATCGGGCGCCGCTCGACCGTAGAGTTTCCTACAATCAAATGCCCAATTTTCCGGTCACCGACTAAAGCATCCTGTTATTCTAAGTGTCACTGTAAACTCTCAATCTCTCAATTTCCTTACGTCCACACTGAACGGTAAAACAAGATTTGTGTTCATGTTAACGAGCTAGTCAATCAAACCGACACACAAATACTTTCCTCTCTTCAAAATTTGGTTTCTTGGCTGGAAGTGGGTCTTCATTAGCAATAATGAATTCACTCTGAATTAATTATTACTTATCACGTATCCTTAAAGGGAGGACTGTAGACGTTACTAAAGGTTCTTTGGAGCGTCCGAGCCCTATTGAAGACTAGAAATAATCCCTGGTCTTGTTGATCAATGATAGTAATTCGAGGAGAGTCACTTTTAACGTATCCAAATAAATGTTATCGGCAGCAGCTAAGCTGAAGTCGTTGTCAGCAACCACTCCAATGTTACCAAATTAACAACAACAATGAATGACGTTATATGAAACACAAAATAAGATGGAGTTATTAACTACGAAACCAAGGTTCTTGGGAAAAAATGACACTTTCAGCCATACAGTTACTGTCAGCGTCAGTAGTAAAACACAGATCACTGTCAGCTCTATCCATCGACCCCCTAAAAAAATTTAATAATTGTTAGTCAGAAATCCAATATCATTTTCAGCTATAAAACTATTGTCATTGTGGGCCATAATCCGAATGTAGCTGACAATAGCAAAGATAATGTTGTCGTTAACAAAAGGAAAGTCATTGTGATAAAAAAAAAAATTATTAAGAAGGCTATTATACAAACCACAAAAAAAAACAAGAAAAATAATCTCTGTCATCAACTGAACGAATGATAATTAGGTAAAATAAAAAATAAATAAATAACTGAAGTCGTCAAAACGAATGTTATTGTCAGCAAGAAAACAGAACTGCCATAAACAACATTAATTTAACTCACCCACGAAGCTATAGTGTCAGCATTTAAACTTAATTCTGTCAGCACTAAAACTAAATTCTGTCAGTTACAACACGAACTGCACCGTCAGCAATAAAATGATAAATGCTACTGTCAGCAACAAAAGAAACAAATGTCACGGCCGGTAACAAAACCAATTTCATCGTGCGCAGAAAAAATGTATGTTACAGTCAGCACAGTACAGTAAGATACAAAACAACGAATATACTGTCAGCAAAACGAATTCCACTGTCAGCAATAAAATCAATACCACTGTTAGCGATAAAAACAAATGTCCCTACCAGTAACAAAACGACTGTCATCGTAAAAGAAAATGAATGGTAGTCAGCAACAGAGCAAAGCAACTGTCAGCAACGCAAGCAACGTCACTGACTGTCAGCAAATATTAAAACATACTCAGCGAAGAACCACATGAACCCATCGTATCATGATACTGAAAAATGAAAAAAATTGAAAAAAAAAATAAAAAAATGTAAGCCCCACGAGTGCAATGGTGGGATGCAGGTGGAGAGAGCCACTGTGAACTTCAGCACATCATTCACTTCATGGGTGAATGAACGAAATCGCGAGTCATTCATTGAATAAAATAACAAAAAATAAAAGAAAAAAGAATCATAATAATGACTCTCGCAGGAAACTGTTAACCTTTTTTTTTTTCATAGTTCTTCTTTGTCAGGTTCTTTCGAGAGAGAGAGAGAGAGAGAGAGAGAGAGAGAGAGAGAGAGAGAGAGAGAGAGAGAGAGTTTAACTTTTCTCCCCAATCTCATATCGTGTTAACCATTACTTTTGTCCTCATCCGTAAAGCAGATGTATGTATGTAGTATGTATGTATATATGTATGTATATGTATGTATATGTATATATATATATATATATATATATATATATATATATATATATATATATATATATATATATATATATATATATATAGATTATAGATAGATGATGAGAGAGAGAGAGAGAGAGAGAGAGAGAGAGAGAGAGAGAGAGAGAGAGAGAGATTTAATGTTTATCCACCCCATTTGGTAAATGTGAACGCAATTATATTCTATCTCTTTCCTAGAGCAGTGAGAGAGAGAGAGAGAGACCGGAGAGAGAGAGAAGAGGGGAGAGAGATCCACTTTCTCCTTTCCTTGAAGCAGGAAACGAAAGGATAAAAAGAGAGAGAGAGAGAGAGAGAGAGAGAGAGAGAGAGAGAGAGAGAGAAACGTAGATGAATTCAAGCGTGAGAGACGTTTCTCAAATTGGTGCAATTAACGAGGACCAGTGAATGCACATCTCCAGGGTCTCTGGAAATTAATGAAGGAGATGGCAAAGAAAGGAGAGAGAGAGAGAGAGAGAGAGAGAGAGAGAGAGAGAGAGAGAGAGAGAGAGAGAGAGTTCCTCGTTGGACGAGTGGTTTTACCGTGCTCGCCGACCGATTGGGTAGTCGCGAGTTCGATTCTCCCCTGCTCTGCCAACGTGGAATCAGAGGAATGTATTTCTGGTGATTAGAAATTCCTTTCTCGATATAATGTGGTTCGGATCCCACGATAAGCTGTAGGTCCCGTTGCTAGGTAACCAGTTGGTGTAACTGGAGGAAAACCTCGTAGCAATTGCGCTATAAATCAACTGTTAGGAGAGGGTGGAAAGTGAGATGGAAGACAGAGAATATGAAAGGAGGTACAGTAAAAGGAATGAAAGGGGTTGCAGCTATCACGCTGCAAGGTCAGTAATGCCTACAGTGCACCGCATGAGGTGCACTGACGGCACTACCCCCATTTTATTGCTGTAGATTAAATAAAATACACGAATAATTCCATCACTTAAAAGAAAGAAAATACTGAAAAATTCCATTATTTATATGAAACATAAAATACGTTACTTTTTATTATCTGTCCATCTATATATATATTATATATAATATATATATATATATATATATATATATATATAGTATATAAACACCGCTGTTTATTTCATGTCGAAATCGAAATCATTCTTTATTAGTCACTCAAAGTCCTTTATTGACAAATCGCAATTATTGAAGTTCGTAATGAAATTAAAACATATTTCCATAAAAAAATATCTTTTACCAGAAAAAAAGCCAAACTAGAAAACGAATCATTACATAAACCAACACACGAACGGACACGTAAAATCAAGTCCAGTGAAGAGAGAAACTTCGCGTCGACCTGCTGGAACTCTTTCAGGACTCTGGCTCCAGCGTCTTCAGGCGCCGACACTTCTTCTTCGAAGAATTTCCAGCTTTGGAAGAACCTTCATCTATTGAGACATGATTATCCTCATTTATAGATAGAAAAGGAGATGACGAATCACTCCAGATCTTCACCATCTGCTGGACGACACTATGACATTCCAAACGACCCCCCAAGAATTCCCGAAGACAGAAGTAGCTCCGGTGAAGACGCCAAAGTCTCCAGGTTCCAGACGGGTCACTTGCGGCAGATCACATATAACCTGGGATAACTCGAGCGATAGTTCAGCTAACTCGAGGGAGGATGGAAGAGTTCCAGAGGGCGACTGACCCTTCGGAATCCTGTAAGGAACCTATCGAAGAAGCTCTGGAAAAAAAGCCCTGGAAAGAACAGATAAGGATCTACCACAAAATGTCGAGGAGCGATTAGGAGACACGATCTGGAAAAGGCTCTTCTGGAAGGAACAGACAAAATGTCGAGAAGCGATTAGGAGACAGCTAAGAGGACACTTTATTTTTGCGAATACATGATGATGATGAATTTTCAGAAGAGCAAACCAGGACAACGTAATATACCTACAGTGCACCGCACGAGGGGCACTGAAGACGCTGGGACGGGCAAACCCAGGTACGAAAGATACAATATTGGAAAAGAGAGTGGGATTTAAAACTACGAATAATAATACCAATAATAATATTGAAACCATTTATTACCAATTATTATATATAATAATAATAATAATAATAATAATAATAAAATAATAATAATAAAAATATTATTATCATTATTATAATTATAAAAATGATGAAGTACTGCCAACTACAACACCACTTCTTCGCCATTTTGGTGCACCGGCAAGTTCCGATCGGCGTCTGGTCCAATTATTGATTTTCGGCAAAGGTATGTCTTCACGCGTCTCTTACCCCCCCTCCCCCTCCCCCGCCCCCCTCCCCCACCGACCCCAATCCCCCAACCGGTCCCCCCGCCCCGCGAGATATCCGGCTCAAGTCTTTAAGGATGAGACTTGAACTGCCGGTTAAGCACTTAATACTATTTATTTCACTCACTCACTCGCTCATGTACTAATTCACTTTCTCGCTCAATCCATCCCTTGTATGGCACACTGCAGACAGCAAAGAAGGTTCTTTTAAGTCGTCCCTTTATAAAGCTCCCCAGATGCAGTGCTTTCTGCCTTTTTTTTTTTACTTTCCATCCCGTCTCTTCCGCATTGAGATGTCCAACTCCTTTAATCCTTAGGTTTCTTCACTGTGGCTCATTGCCGCATAAACATGGTCGCTAAGGTCTGTTGCAAGGGAATGTCAAAATAATTCCTTTTCATTCTCATGCTATGGCTTATGGGATGAAGTTGCTGGCCTTACGTCCACTAACACATTCGGTATCCCAACTACAGGCAGTCGCCAGGTTACAGCAGGGATTCCGTTCCCGGCATAACGCCATAAGCCAAAAATCCTCTAACCCAAATCATCATAATTATAATAGGAATAAATAGTGCTTTAAGTACGGAACGACTTAACCCGGACCTGATGTAACCCGGGGACTGCCTTATATTGTAAAGCACGTTAACAGTGCCATGAGGCAAGCGCTTAAGTACGGAACGACTTAACCCGAACGTGATGTAACCCGGGACTACCAAACCTGATGTAACCCGAGGAATGCATGTACGTTGTAAAGCACATTAACAGCGCCATGAGGCAAGCGCCTTAAATCTGGAACGACTGAACCTGACCATGCTATAACCCGGGGACTGCCTGTATGAGTATTCCTAATGCTTCTTGGGGCGAGAAATACGAACTTCTCGTGAAAACCTCTGAACTTAACACCAATCAAAAATAACAAATATGCCACTTTTACAAGAAATCCTCACCTCTGAAAATGATTTTTCCATCTGGAACTCATCAGACTCTGGAAATACTGACTTCGACTAGGTTTGTTTGGCCCACATGAAATATTCGCTTCTTATATTGTTTTTCCCTTGAATGTGACAGATAAACAGTTAAAGCAATTACCACAATCTCTTAAATGTGACCACATTATGCAACTTTTTCCTTCCTGGAACTGATCTAGCACCAGTAAACATTTTCGAGAAGTTATAAAAAAGAAGAAGAGGAGGAGGAGGAGGAATTTATATTTTATTTAGGTAAGAAAAATTGACTTCTTGTTATACAGAATTCTAAATAACAAAATGTCAAAATAGCTTTCTCTAAATGCCGAGGGAATAGCAGAGAGAGAGAGAGAGAGAGAGAGAGAGAGAGAGAGAGAGGTATCTACTCCATACCGTAGTTTATTAAAAAAAATCCTTTTCTTACTGCTGACAGCAGAAACGAATTTCAGTCTCGTATTGAACAAACGAAATCCAATCCGTTTTCAGCAAGAATGCCCCGTTTTCTTTCATATATTTTCCGCAGAAGAAAATGGGAATGTGATGACACAAGAAAACTTACCAACTTTCAAGGGACGAAGACTAAGGACGGATGCGTCCTAACGGAGTCAGAGTCTCTCTCTCTCTCTCTCTCTCTCTCTCTCTCTCTCTCTCTCTCTCTCTCTGTGGACGAGGACAACTCCAACCCCCGAGATGAAAACCAAGACAGTAATTTTATGTATTCAGTATCACGCCAGACCACTTTACAAAAGTGTCCACCACTTTTTTCGAGCACTTAAAAGTGAAGCTCGAAGCTTTCTTTTTTTTCTCTCTCTCTCTCTTCTCCGTCTCGTTGTCATTTCCATAAACTCTCTCACCCTCTCTCTCTCTCTCTCTCATAAGAACTGACTATGTAGTACATCTCTCTCTCTCTCTCTCTCTCTCTCTCTCTCTCTCTCTGAGCTCGTTGCCCCTTTATTAACCTGCCCATCCTTACGAGTTTACTCTCTCGTGAATCTCTCTCTCTCTCTCTCTCTCTCTCTCCCTTCATTACCCCTTTATCAATCTACCTATCTAGCCTTATCATCTCTCTCTCTCTCTCTCTCTCTCTCTCTCTCATTACCCCTTTATCAATTCTACCTATTCATCCTTACTATTTCACTCTCCGTGCATCTCCATCTTTCCACTTTCTCTCTCTCTCTCTCTCTCTCTCTCTCCTCTCTCTCTCTCTCCCCTTCCACGGAGCTGGCATTCAGGCTCTGTCATTACCGGACTGTCTCTTTGGGGAGCAAGTTATTCATTAGAAGCCCACAGAGCCTTTAAGAGGCGGGTTTGTCCTCAAAAGGTTCGTAATTAAATGCTGCTGAGATTTCTAAATATGCCCTGCTCCCAGAGGTCGAGGGGGCTGCAGAGAGGGGTGGGGGGGGGGGTGGTGGGGAGAGAGGGAGGAGGAGGGGTGGTGTGAGAGAGAGAGAGAGAGAGAGAGAGAGAGAGAGAGAGAGAGGACATCAGAATGACAAAGGAGACGTGAAAACGTTGAAGTAAAATGGAAGACAAGACACGCACAGAAGATGGGGGACAAAAAGGGAAAGAAAATGGCAGGTAGAGAAAAAAAAGGTAAATAGAGGCAAAAGGATAAAAGTGATGATGGAAGTAGGAATGATAAAAAACAGAAGAGAACGGAAAATAGTAGAATGCAAAAGACAGAGAGAAATGTTATAAATGGCAGGAAAGGACGATAGCCAACATGACACAATTACCAGGAAAGGAAGAGAATACACACACACACAGAGAGTAGAGAGAGATAGAGAGAAGAGAGAGATGAGAGAGACGAGAGAGGGGGGAGGAGGAGAGAGAGGTTGAAAACCATCATTCCTTCCCGTCAAGTTTGCCCGTTCTGTAGTTGGCCTGTTTTTGGTAATACAAAGCAGCAGCGACACATCATCGAATTAACTCGCCCAACAGCCCAACGACTCCTTTAGTTTAAGGTTACGAAAAGCCACTCCATGTTGAGGAACACGGAGTATTACCCACGGCTCTTTCCAGGAAAAACTTTTTGTTGCACTACACGAACTTTCCTCCCGACATCAGAGGCCGTAATGAGGCACTGAGGAGGCCGGAGGAGGCCCTCTTTTGCCCTCTCGAGAGGGCATAAAGTTCTCTGGCCATTGAGAGTGAAATTGTCTTTAATCTCATTAAATCTGGGGGAAAAAAGATATATAATATATATAGAGAGAGAGAGTTCCTACGCTCTTTGTTTACGTCTCGAGTGGTCGCCATGTTGGTACTCCTCGTTCTTTTTCTTCTTCGTCCCCCTCAGTTTTTCGCTGATCCCCGACGGCTATTCGCTGTATGCGCGACGTCGTGCTTCGTGGTGAATGACTCTAAATACGTCCTAAGTTACGCTGAGCGTGAAAAAAACGTCTCCAGGCCTAATTTCGGGGCGAAGAATGGCGCAAACAAAAGCAAAGCACCCTGCGCTTGTATGCGCTGCTCTCGACACCTTCGCCTTCTCCCCCAACAAAATAAAATGTCGAAATCCTTTTAAAAAAAGGAGTAGAAAGAATTATACTCCCAACTTTACACCTCATTAAAAAGTTGGGCAAACTCTGTTACATTAATTAAGCGTTTCGTTGGGTAACTCGTCGTTGTCAACGACACTCCGGAGACAACTTCTGGGACGATTCGTGTAAGCAATGCACCACTTCACGCGATCTGACTTCGGTTGGAACTGAAACTACGGACCTCTTATCACAGGGGAGAGGGGGGGGGGGGGGGGGGGGGGTGGGGGGGGGGGGGGGGGGGGGGGGGGGGCTTGGGGCCAGGGGAATATGGGCCTGATGAACAGGAAATGACGTCTTACCGAAGTGATTGCTTCCATGTGTAAGTACGATCTTTACATACAGGAAGGAAGACCATGGACTCCTGATTACAGAATATACTATATTTTGATGACCTCTGTAAATACACTAGATTGATGACCGCTATAAATATAGATTTAGATGATCTCTATAAATATGCTAGATTTTGATGATCGCTATAAATATACTAGATTTGGATAACTTTTATAAATATAGATTTTGATGACCGCTATAAATTGGACTGATTATAACAATAAATACTTACCTACTTAACAACACCATCTTAATTACTAATAGCTGATTATTAGGCAATAATACTTAAAAACTTATAATCACCAAAAATATACGAGCTATAACGCAGGATTAAGGAACTAGGGCCTAATTATTAGTTGTTTATTTGTATGGTGTTTTTACGTTGCATGGAACCACCAGTGGTTATTCAGCAACGGGACCAACGGCTTGACGTGACTTCCGAACAACGTCGAGAGTGAACTTCTATCACCAGAAATACACATCTCTCACTCCTCAATGGAATGGCCGAGAATCGAACCCGCGACCACCGAGGTGGAAAGCAAATACCATACCAACCACGTCACTGAGGCGCTTCCTAATTATTAGTGAGTAACACTTCAGGGACCTGAGAATGATACAGTAACTAAGGAGGAAAGACTACGGCCTTGATGATCACTTCACTGACTAGAAAAATGGGATTATACATACTAATTAGAACACTTTGCATTCACGACTAGTGATTTTGGATGAGTAACATGATCGGACACTAGTGACCGTCAGTTACAGTTGACATGGAGGGTTTTGAGATATTGGCAGAAGACTAGAGAATGAGATGGAAAGGGATTGACTTACACTTTGCAGTTTACGCAGTCATTTCTTTATGGTCGAATAAAAAAAAAAATATATATATATATATATATATATATATAAATTGCAAGTTTACCTATGAAGTCAAAGACCTGTGCAGTTTAGGCAGTCATTTATTTTTTATGGGTCGAATAAAATACACACACACACACACACACACACACACACACACACACACACACACACACACACATATATATATATATATATATATATATATATATATATATATATATAAATTGCAAGTTTACTGTGATGTCAAAGACCTCCCGCCAGATCAAAAACAAAAATAAAACATAATAATTCTGGATGCAGATTCTCATAGCACAAGCGATTCAAATATCGTACATTAGTATGATAGTAATGATTCGCATGACAGAATCAATATGGAGAAATCATGTTCCACTCTAAAAGTAATGCGTCTTGTGATAGAAATGAAGCATAAACTAAACTC
The DNA here is from genome assembly GCF_015104395.2 of Macrobrachium nipponense. NCBI lineage: Eukaryota > Metazoa > Arthropoda > Malacostraca > Decapoda > Palaemonidae > Macrobrachium > Macrobrachium nipponense. The sequence goes on along the minus strand of NC_087214.1, from coordinate 63,791,062 downwards.
TAATACGGTAGTAATGATTCTCATGGTATCTACAATAAAGATAAAAGGTTTCATCAGAAAACGAGTTTTCTGTACAGCCCAGACGCAAAGATTGCAAGAAAACAGAGCGAAGAGGGAAGACGCGCTGGGTGTATACCCACGGCTTTATATAGGGGTCTGGGAAATCGAGGCAGGGAAAGGAAAGAATTCCCAAGCCTGGCATTAGAGGACTTGAAGTATACGAACCGATATGGTTAAAGCCTTCCTCATACGCAAATGTATGCGGACACTGGTGCATTTATGTATAAGCGCTTTCATGTAGACATCAACGAAAGTGCAAACACGCTGCGCATGCATACATACTTGTATATAAACACACGCCACCGTATACGTCCGTTACGTATGCGTAAGCGTTTGCATATACGCATTCGGGAACGTATTTTCACGTTATATGCTAATACGGACTTGCATATATGAACATGCGCAAAGTATAAAAACGTAACTTGAGCATTTATATATCGACTCAATAGGTCTCATACGCGTATGCACTATTATAGTACACGCACGTACGCAAATGTATACGGAATAGTATCTACTCACCAGCAAATACACAGACTAGTTACACAGATGCAAATACACAAACTTAAACGCCATAAAGGAAGTCATATCAACATCTTCGACATCTACGTATACACACACACCCGTTCGACGTGCAAATATAGTCATATATACGCGCGAGCCAATGTCAAGGCCAGCCACGTATATACGCACCCGTGTGTCATTTATGTTAATGCCACCTGCCCGCCCCCACCCCCCCTCCTCGAAGGTGGTGTGTCACAATTCACGGGATTCCTGTTTCTCCTTCTTCTTCTTCTTCTTCTTCTTCTTCTTCTATTTCTCCTTCTCTGCCTTGCTTATATATAGGAATTCGCCTTCTCTGAAAACATCACCATCTTGCCCTGGATATCAACCCTTTCTTTTTCCCTCTCTCCCCCTTTCTCTCTCTCTCTCTCTCTCTCTCTCTCTCTCTCTCTCTCTCTCTCGCTGCTTTCCCCTCATGATCTCTCTCTCTCTCCCCTCTTAGTCACTCACTCTCACTCACTCCTTCCCTCCCTCCCTCTCTCCCTACAGAAGCGAGCGGACAAGTGGCGGTAGCGGTAGGGCACCCGACCCTTGAACTGATCGTCGTCGCGGTGACACTAATGACGGCCATTCCCTTCGTTTCGTTCACCCCGCGACGTCTATCGTTCAGACCCCCGTCTCTCGTTGGCGCCGGTCTAAATATGCCCCTAGACGAGGGCTCCTTCTTCTTCTTCTTCTTCGCCTTCCCTCAGCCAAGGAGGCAGCTGGACGACTGGAGATATCACTCCAGGAGAAGGAAGGCCCTCGAATGGCATCAGTTTCCAAACCCCGGGGGACATCGTCAGGACATCGTGTCGCTGGCGATGGCGAGACGCTCCTCGTCCTCCTCGGCAGGAGCGAAGGGCGTCCGAACCGTGACGGGAAAGGGCGCAGGCGAGGAGAGCGGTCTCGCCTAATTAAGGTGGGTGAGCGCTCGACAGATCCTCTTCACCTCGAGTCACCGACATCCTCACAAAAAGATTACACTAAAGACGAGCCCCCCACATTCAAATTATTTTTATACACCGATTTTCCCCCGAGTTTTTGAGAGCCGGAGGAGGAGGAGGAGGAGGAGGAGGAGAGGAGGCAGGAAGAAAGGAGTGTCGTCAAAAGGAGGAGGAGAGGAGGAGGAGGAGGAGGAGGAGGACGAATACCCCACCCACCCGGCCCCAGACGTTTTCGCCCGCTCCCACAACCTTTCGTCCTAATTGGAAGACGAATTCGGGGGATTTTTCGCGTGCCATTTCGCCTCGTTAATGCAATCCTCCTCCTCCTCCTTTTCCTCCCGCCGCAGGGGAGGCAGAGCGCCTCCCGATGGAAGGCGGGCGAGCGACGCCCCGAAATCCGAAATCCTGCAGGCCTCGCCCGAGAGCGAACGAGGGCGGGAAGAAGGCGATGCATTGTGAGAGAGAGAGAGAGAGAGAGAGAGAGAGAGATTCCCTCAACGAAATTTCTGAGTAAAATGTTCAGCACTTGTCAAGTTAGTTAATGCGGTAATGCTGGGGACGCCCTTAGCTGCAGGGTAGGTACCACGTGACCCTTTTGGGGGTGGGGGGAGGAGGAGGAGGAGGAGGAGGAGGAGGAGGATGAGGAGGTAGACAAGGCCCTTGGAGGAGCGAAGAGCAGCTTTGATAGTGCCTAAGTCCTTTAGGGCCTTCTCGGGCCCTTCATCCAGTGGTCATTAATATACCGTTAATGAAGGTCTTTTGGCTTTCTCTTTTTTTATCTATTTTTTTTTTTAATTTCTCCACTGGCTCCAAGGTAAAGAGAAAATGGTGATAACGCGTATTTTTTACGTTTTGGTGAATAACCAAGATTCTCTCTCTCTCTCTCTCTCTCTCTCTCTCAAAAATACCAAGTCAATGTTAATAACAGATTCTCTCTCTCTCTCTCTCTCTCTTCTCTCTCTCTCAAAAATACCCTGTCAATGTTGATATCAGGCTCTCTCTCTTTCTCTCTCAAAAATACCTTGTCGATGGTGATAATCTCTCTCTCTCTCAAAAAAAAAACCCTGTCGATGGAGATAACTCTCTCTCTCTCTTTCTCTCTCTCTCTCTCTCTCTCTCTCTCTCTCTCTCTCTCTCTCTCTCTCTCTACGTTCAAAACGTCGACAGTAACAGATAGTAATGAGACATTACTTCTCCATTTCCTTACGCTAAAAAGCAACAGTCAAGACATCACAACGACGTCATTAAAAAGTCTCCCAACACTGATTGGAATTCTCCCCCCTCACCCCCCCAACCCCATCCGTAATTAAAACAATTAACAGGAAGGAAAGTGCTGAATCTGCCCCGTTAGCGAGTCTAGGCCTAAAAAAAAAAAGGAGCTGAAAGTAACCATAAGTACTCAATATAGGCCTAAGAATAGCTGGAGGCAATGAGGGTTATATAATCCTGAATCACTGGACCTATTGATATGCAATCTTAATATGAAATCAATGATGGAAAACTTGCGACGCCATTTAGGTTTTATTTGAAGTATTATCATTATATCACGAGCTTGTCGGAGATTGGCGCTAAGCTGCGCTGGAAACCGGCGCTGCCTGTCATGTCTACCTTACCCCCTATCCTTCCCATCCCGGGGCGGACAAACAGGTTTGGAGGAGGATTATGGATGTGCCTCTTACCCTAGCCTTTCCCTGTCTACCCCTGCCCCCGACCAGGGGTGGACAAACTGGTTTTCTGGAGTAGGGGGCGGATGTGTCGTATCACCCATACACCTCCCAATCCCCTACCTACCCACCCCGCCGCCCAACTGGGGCGGACAAACAAGAAAGAACCACTCGGAGTTCATTATTATTATTATTATTATTATTATTATTATTATTATTATTATTATTATCAAAACTACAGTATATTTTCTGCTCAAGATATAAAATGTGATGTTACTCGATTTCTGATGCATAAGAGTCCGAGACGGGCTAAAAAATAAAAATAATAATAATAATTAATCTTATTGTATGGCTGTCACGTAACAGAAAACCGGGTTGTGATCTTGATAAGATGTGGAAATTGTGAATTCGAGAGTCGATAAAGCTCACGAGGCAAGCTTCTCTCTCTCTTTTTACATTCAGTGGACAAGAACTAAGAGGCAATAATTATAGGCCTGTGAGTCTAACATCACATATTATGCAAAGTGTATAAAACGGGGTAATGAAGAAAAATATTATGAAACATTTAATAAAAATAACTCGTTTAATAGAGGACAACATGGTTTCGTACCCGGAAAAAGTACACAAACCCAACTGTTAGTCCACCGTGAGAACATATACAAAAATATGAAAAGCCGAAATGAAACAGATGTGGTTTATCTAGACTTTTTGCAAAGCTTTTGACAAGGTAGACCATAATATATTAGCGAAGAAAATTAGAAAACATAATATAGTGGATAAAGTAGGAAGATGGTTTTTAAAAGAATTTTTACACAACAGAAAACAGATAGTTATTGCAAACGATGAGAATCGGATGAACCTAAGGTAATTTCCGGTGTGCCACAAGGGTACGGTGTTAGCTGCATTACTGTTTGGTTTATTATGATTGCAGACATAGACAGTAATGTTAAGGACTCGGTAGTGAGCAGTTTCGCGATGACACAAGAATTAAGTAGAGAAAATTACTTGTGATGAAGATAGGAACGCACTACAAAGAGACCTTAACAAAGTATATGATTGGGCAGAGGTAAATAGGATGGCATTTAACTCTGATAAATTTGAACCAATAAACTATGGAGACAGAGAAGGAAAGGTATATGCATATAGAGGACCTAATAATGAGACAATCACAAATAAGGAAGCAGTTAAAGACCTTGGTGTGATGATGAATAGGAACATGTTATGCAACGATCAAATAGCAATTCTATTGGCAAAATGTAAAGCAAAAATGGGAATGTTGTTACGGCATTTCAAAACAAGAAAAGCTGAACACATGATTATGCTTTATGAAACATATGTTCGTAGTCCACTTGAATATTGCAATATGATATGGTACCCACACTATCAAAAGGATATTGCACAAATAGAGAGTGTACAAAGGTCCTTTACAGCTAGAACAGAAGTTAAGGACCTTGACTACTGGGAAAGACTACAATCCTTAAAATTATTTAGTCTAGAAAGGAGAAGAGAATGCTACATGATAATTCAGGCATGGAAACAGACAGAAGGAATAGATGAAAACATCATGGAGCTAAAATATCGGAAAAGAGCAAGCAGAGGTAGATTAATAGTGCCCAAAACTATACCAGGAAAAATAAGGAAAGCACACAGGACATTAATCCACTACGCACCAGCATCGATAATGCAGCGTCTATTCAATGCGTTGCCAGCTCATCTGAGGAATATAACAGGAGTGAGCGTAGATGTGTTTTAGAATAAGCTCGACAAATATCTAAACTACATCCCAGACCATCCAAGATTGGAAGATGCAAAATATACCGGAAGATGTACTAGCAACTCTCTGGTAGACATTAGAGGTGCCTCATACTGAGGGACCTGGGGCAACCCGAACAAGATGTAAGGTCTGTAAGGTAAGGTCTCTCTCTCTCTCTCTCTCTCTCTCTCTCTCTCTCTCTCTCTCTCTCTTTTTCTTTTCCTGCTGGACCCGAAATAAAAACATCTCTCTCTCTTCCTACTGGATCCGGAATAAATAAAAATAATCTCTCTCTCTCTCTTCCTACTGGACCTGGAATAAATAAATAAAAATCTCTCTCTCTCTCTACTGGACCCGGAATCAATAAAAGATTCTCTCTCTCTCTCTCTCTCCTTACTGGACCGGATTAAAAAAAAAAAAAAATTCAGTTTGAGTGCATTTGATCAAAATTTCATTTCATTAGCGGTGACTTTCCTTGGATGATATGGGGGGAGGGGGTTTGGGGGGCCACCAATAAAAACCTGTAATGGTTCTCTCTCTCTCTCTCTCTCTCTCTTTCAGTAAATATTTTTAAATATTTAATTACCATCGCGCGCAACCCAGTTCTTCATGAGAGCAAGAAAATGAATTAACTGACCGGCTGAAATTTCTTTGGCATTGCAACAGGAAGGCTCTTGATACTTGACGATAAATGAAAAATAAATAAATAAAAGATAAAAAGTAATCCTTAATTAGGAAGGCGTATTGCTCCTTTTTTTGTGAGTGGATGTCGCAACCCCATCCCTGGCAAAAAATTTGAATGAGAGAGAGAGAGAGAGAGAGAGAGAGAGAGAGAGAGAGAGAGAGAGAGAGAGAGAGAGAGAGAAATGACTAAATTCCACAACTTTGCAGAACCTAAAATTGCTGACAAGAAACGGCGAATATATTGGTAGCAGTGATCAACAGCGGAAATGAAAAAAAAAAATTGATAATAATAAAATAACTTTAACAATGCAAATAACAACAGGCTTTATGTGTATCCGTAAATGTATTTTTTTTCTTAAATTACCCGTTATTTTTGACATTAAATATGGGGTCTCTTGGAAGAAATAACAATGCTGAACGTAAAGGGTCTAAAATCCCCAGTTATAAGTCTTCTCTGAAGAGATCCCTTTTGCACAGTACTTCTTCAGCAAGATTCATCTATCCCCGACTTATGAGACAGACTTGAAGTCGTCTCAGGCTAGGCGGCCATTTAAAACCTGGATAATTATCCGAATCATTTTTCCGTCTTCGTATAATCCGAGTTCTGTTTGGATTACGTGGCTCTTGCAAGTTTCCGGAAATGTATAAAAAGCTGAAGAACCACATTTGTTTCGGTCTTGATAAAACTTGGTGGGGAAAAATGACAGACTTGTCAACAGGACCAAGCAAGATGTCATAGCTGTATCATAATGACAGATCTCCTCGAAGCATTCCCGTAAAAAGTGACCATAATCTTAATCAATTCTGAAGAGGGTATCGCCATGAAATCAGGGATAAAGGTACGGAAGTCTCAACAAAAAAGACAACTAATAGTCACCAAGAAATGCCATAAGCTGTCGACACTGAAGTAAGGTCGAGAGGACGCTCGCGAGGCAAGACGTTTGTTAAGCAACTTGAAGAATCCACGTTCGATCGTCCCGAGTGAGGGAAAATCCAGTCACTTGATTGATTTAAGCCATGACGGACGTGAGTGATCTATACTTCGTTAAAATGTACGCCCTCAAATGATAATTTAGGACAGGAGGGTAATACTCACGCCGCTAGAGGCACCAGTCTTGACGATATTCCTTCGAGAGTACATGAAGGCTGGAGGTAGTAATGAAATGTGGTGTGTGTATCTCGTAGACTTTATGTTATGAAAGTAGTAGTTTCTCTCTCTCTCTCTCTCTCTCTCTCTCTCTCTCTCTCTCTCTCTCTCTCTCTCTTCTTCTTCTTCTTCTTCTTCTCAAGCAAGCTTGTCAATTTTTTTAAAATTTGTAACATCTGTAAAGTTTGAAAAAAAAAATTCGTTTGGTAAAAATTCCATCTCAAAAAATGAGTACACACGAAAGGCATCTCGTCAAATGGAATGCATATATAACTCATAATGTTGATTTATAAGTGAGACAGTATCATTACTGGTGTATTTTTCCGAGCTATCATTTATATAATTAAATATATAATGATTCATCTCAAATCCTATTGAGGCATTTTTGCATTTTTACCTAGTGAAAATTACGACTCACTTACGTATTCTGAAATGCCATGGCATCTACTTAAGTTCATACTTCAGCAAAGGCCGTCGTTATGGGCAATCTAGTGCCCTTAGCTGACCTGTAACTATTAAACGGAAAATACGAAGCTACAGAGAACACAGAAAACTGGTATCAAAACAGTTTCATATTTATAATAAGATATATAAAATGTTGAAAGCTTCGCCAGCAAACAGACCTGTGACTGTATATTAGAACGAGGTAGACATTTTGGAAAGTAAACAGCCGCCAACTGAGAACATAGAATTGTAGTTCTCCATGAATTATCCGTGAACCATGAGACGTTAATATATCCTGTGCTCACAGCCCTAAATATCAAAACCTAGTACTTACCGCCCCTCCCATTCGTCTCGCCTGATAAATTTACATATCCATCCAACACATTAAGACACATTTCCTTAATATATTCATTGATTTTCCTTTTTTACCCTCTCTCTCTCTCTCTCTCTCTCTCTCTCTCTCTCTCTCTCTCTCTCACTTTTTGGGCAAAGTCCCGAACGTCCGAACGTGGAAGAAACCCCCTTGACCACCACAAACGCCATAGAGAGAGAGAGAGAGAGAGAGAGAGAGAGAGAGAGAGAGAGAGAGAATAGCCAATATCGGCGTCTCCATGATTCGCATTTTGCGCGCCAATCTCCAGCGGAGAATTGCGTTTAAGACACCAATCAAAAAGAAAATGACACCATCGGCAACCAATCACGGGGCTCGTTACAAATATAGACGCCTTTCGGGGTGGGAGAATAATCGTGGAATACGAGGCACCACAACAACACGAAGTTTCTTCGTTTCTTCGTTGTTTTAGTTCGTGTTGACCATCTAGAGTGGACGTTGTTTTTTTATTATTTTAATGAACGGACAAAGTCTAATCCTTTCGGTACTCAAAAGTATCATTAATAATCCATTTTCCTCACTTTCTCTACCTAAGCTGAAGTTCGTTTCGTACAAATTCATCATAGCACCTCGTTGGACGAGTGGTTTACGTAGTCGCCTACCGATTCAAAAATACATTTCTCGATATCATGTGGTTCGGATCCCACGATAAGCTGTAGGTAGGTCCCCGTTTCTAGGTATATAACTAATTGGTTCCTTGCCACGTACAAATATCTGATACCTCCCGGGCCATTCGTCTGGTTAAACTAAGATATACTTAACTTTGTACAAATTCATACTTCGAATCATTCTTAACCAACGTAACATCCGTCAACTGACCCTATCCCACAAGAACTCTTACATTACCTATGATAATACGAAGCAATGGCGAGAGAGAGAGAGAGAGGGAGGAAGGATGGAGGAAGAAGAGAGAGAGAGAGGGGAAGAGGGAGGAGAGAGAAGAAGAGGTTTTTAAAACACAAATAAACAAAAAAATCTGTTAAAAGGAAATATTTAGAAAAGATTGTTAACAAAGAGAGATGGAGAGAGAGAGAGGAGAGAGACGAGAGAGGGGGAGGGAAGGAGAGGAGGGAGGGGAGGGGGGAGATAAATAAGGTTTAAAACACAAAAGAGGTAAAATGAAATATGTAGAAAGATCAAACACAAAGAAAGCACTCACACTGACCTAGGTCGTCCCCCCACAGAGAGAGAGAGAGAGAGAGAGAGAGAGAGAGAGAGAGAGAGAGAGAGAGAGATTGATTGAAAATGCAAATAGGACCCTCGCTTCAAACCAACTGGAACAATTGAAAATTATCCTCAATTGGAAACCATTTCGTCTGAGGTTTCCCCGCGCCGCTCTCGACGAATATTTCTCTCCTCTCCCCTCCCCCCCTCCCGCCCCCTTAACAAGGACCTATACACCACCGACCTACCCACCCCCTCCCCTCCACCCTAAACCCCCCCCCCACCCCCCCCCCCCCACATACACACAAACCACAACGGCCAACAACGTTTCACGATCGTCGATTATCGGCCTTTGTCACATACCATCGTCTCCGTATCCGAGACTAAATCGCTCTCTCTCTCTGTCTCTCTCTCTCTCTCTTCTCCCAGATGCTTTCGCGTTCGCTGAGAGAGAGAGAGAGAGAGAGAGAGAGAGAGTTATTTTCGCTGCGGATTCTTCGTGATACTCGTAATTTGCATACATCGAGAAACTGGGGAGTTTGGCGGCCAGAGAGAGAGAGAGAGAGAGAGAGAGAGAGATTTGCAATATGTTTGAAAAATGGGTGTGGTTTGAATCCCGTCATTATGCAGATCGGGGAGAAAATGGGGTGGGGTGAGGCTGGGGGGTAGGGGGGAAGAGATGGGGCTGATAAACTGACTTGGCGATACGGGAAATGGCGCTTATACTATATATATATATATATATATATATATACAGTGAGCACCCAAAAAACCGGATGGATAAACGAGGGTATTTGGAAGTAGGTTCGTATCCGGCTGGAGACATTTATGCAAATAAAGATAGGAAATAGGTTCTTGTATATTTCGCTCTCTGTCTCTCTTTCTCGAAGACCTCATTTGCTGCGACGCCAAACTTTTGGACGTGTATGTTTCGCCCACGCCCGATGATGATGGCAGCGAGAAAGGGAGAACCAGAAAGCGAGAACCAGAAAGCGTTCCAAGGATCGATGGTAGCGGAAAGGAAGGACCAGGCATCCTTTGGCACCAGAGTCGAAGAGAGGCACGAATAAGGAAGGGTTCGAGGACCAGTAAAGGCTTGGGGGAACACGAGGGAATGTCTGGATGGAGGGGAATTCAAGAGCCCACTGGCTTTGATGCTAGATCATTCCATGTATTTAACTCACTGCTTCAGACACTTGTTCACTAGGTGTATAAATGTAATCGAACATTCATGCTAGCAAACAGTCATATATTTATCCATCTATCTATCTATCTATCTATCTATCTATCTATCTATCTATCTATCTATCTATCTATATATATATATATATATATATATATATATATATATATATATAAAGGCAAAAGCCGCCACGAAGGAAAGTGAAACAATGGAGTAGCCTACTGCTGCCAGGCCTTACGACTCTCGTCCTTTGTGAGTCAAGAGCCCTCGCAGCGGGTGTACTCCATTGTTTCACTTTCCTTCGTGGCTTTTCCCTTTATATATATATTCATTACGTTCCAAAGTTTCGTGATTCAGTTATATATATATATATATATATATATATATATATATATATATATATATATTATATATATCACATATACTATATATAACTTGCTGATTCATGTTCGGATCAAAAGCCAGGCAAAGACGCTACCAGAATGACCCACCATACGAGTCTATAGGCAGCACATACCCTTTTTAACTGAAGTACTGCTTGAGTTCAGTCCTAATAATGTTTCTCATCCTATATATATATATATATATATATATATATATATATATATATATATATATATATATATAGAGAGAGAGAGAGAGATGAGAGAGAGAGAGAGAGATGAGTGGAGAGAGATTTAGAGAGAGAGGAGGTGGAGGGAGAGAGAGGGCACCAAATTTAAAGGACAGAGTAACAGCTAAAAATAAATCAAAATAATGAATAAGTAAAACAGAACCCACGACGAACCAATGGAATAAAACTGCTCGAAAACTTAATACCTCGAGTTCCACTCGATTCTCAGTATACTCCCCTCCATACTCCCACCACCCTGCCCCACATCCCTTTTGCCCCACCCATCCCTATCCCCCGCCCCACCATTATATTTTGCAATCCACTCGAGGTATAGTCCTCCAAACCTTACGCCACTCGAGAGTAAGTCGCCGGCGGTACTAGACTTGACATCCCGACGGAGTGGCGCTTTGAGTCCAGAAATGTTCCTTGGTTGTGGGGTATTTGGTACCCGAGCGGTCCTTGGTTTTGGGGCATTTGGTACCCGAGCGGTCCTTGGTTTTGGGGTATTTGGTACCTGAGCGGTCCTTGTTTTTGTTTTTGGGGCATTTGGTACCTGAGCGGTCCTTGGTTTTGGGGTATTTGGTACCTGAGCGGTCCTTGTTTTTGGGGCATTTGGTACCTGAGCGGTCCTTGGTTTTGGGGTATTTGGTACCCGAGCGGTCCTTGGTTTTGGGGCATTTGGTACCCGAGCGGTCCTAGGTTTTGAGGGTATATTTGGTAGGACCGAGTCTAGACTCCCACAACGGGCATCTTGAGACCTTTTTTTTTCATACCTTATACCTAACTTGCGGTCATTTGGAGCAAGAGCCGTGCTGGTATTAGGCCCCGTTAATCTAAACTATAGTGTATCTAAACCAACCACCACTGGCAATTGTTTTAAAAAGACAATAATAGAAATTCAAGAAACGAAGATGATGAACAAATGAATAAATATAGATAAATGAATGTAAATAGCTATCTATCTACCTTTATATATATATTTACACACACATTGCACACACACACACACACACACACACACACACACACATATATATATATATATATAATATACCATCGACGAATTCCCAAAACTGGAATCCCATCCCAGTAACCAGGTTTACAAGACATTAAAAAAGTCGATGATATTCAGGCAGAAATGAGTGAGCGCTGCTACAGTTCAGAACGGCACCAGTTGTATTTTTGCAATGCCTTCAGAAATTAAAACAATATGAAGTAGGAAACGTCCCCGCGAACTAAAATGGCAGAGCTCTAAAATCCAAAGTTCAAGAACTCGAAACTTAAAAAGAGAGAGAGCGAGAGAGAGAAGAGAGAGAGAGAGAGAGAGAGAGAGAGAGAGAGAGAGAATCTGACTCAACAGCCAATTTTTTTTTTCGAGAACTCAAAAAAAAAAAAAAAACAAGACAGAAAAAAAAAACCACGTTGCATGGAACCACCAGTGGTTATTCGGCAACGGGACCAACGGCCTTACGTGACTTCCGAACCACGTCGAGAGTGAACTTTCTAGCACCAGAAATACACATCTCTGACCCCTCGATGGAATGGCCGAGAATTGAACTCGCGGCCACCGAGGTAGCAGGACAAGACCAAACCGATCACGCCACTGAGGCACTTGTCCTGTCCTTATCAGGTGAAATTGTAGAATTACAAGTTAAATCTACGGCTCTATATTAAAATAAAAGAGGATGGAACCGTAGACTAAGAAATGAGAGACGAAGCTTTGAAACTTCGGCAGTCAAAATCTAGGGTTTCAAATAAAATATCAAGAGAAACTCAAGGGGATCAAAACTATGAGGTTCTCAAAGCAAAAACTGAGGAACTCCTCGAACGAACCGAAACTGGGGTTCTATACTCACAAATTTGAGGATTGCAAAGTATTCAACTTGTAGAGTTCTAAAACTCAAAATTAACAGGCATAAGCCTGATAAAATGGCAGAGAATTAGTAACATATTCGCTTACTCTGCGAGTAAGCCTACAAATTACTTTGATGTCGTTGTTGTTCTTGCTCTTGTCGTGTTGTTGTTCGTGCTGTTGTTGTTTTTGTTTTTGGGGGTAGGAAAGGTTTATGGAAGAGCCTAAAAAGTTCTGAAAAAAGCGTTTTGTGTTGAGTTAAAGATACAGGAATTTGAGAATGGGATATTTATATGATTTAGTTTTCAGAATGCAAATCTAAAAAAATAATTATATGCATGTTAAACAGTACAGAACAATTATTTCCGATAAAATATACCGTATTTATCTTAAATTTCGTTGGTGAAACTACGTACTATTTGACCATAGATTTTACTATGCTTCAGGTAAGCTGGAGGTTGGACCACGCCTTGTTTAAAATAACCAAATGAGAGGTTGGTCCTGGAGGCATGAGTAGAGGAATCCTAAAAACCCAAAACTACAGGGTCACTATGGCAAAAACTTAAAAAAAAGTCTGAAGAGCCATAGCTCATGGGTTCAGAGTTCTGGGTAGAGGAAATATATCCCATGGGTTCTAAAGTTCTGGATAAAAGAAATATACCCCATGGGTTCTAAAGTTCTGAATAGAAGAAATATACCCCATGGGTTCTAAAGTTCTGATAGAAGAAATATACCCTATGGGTTCTAAAGTTCTGATATACCCTATGGGTTCTAAAGTTCGTGAAGAGAAGAAATATACCTATAGATTCTAAAGTTCTGATATACCCTATGGGTTCTAAAGTTCTGGATAGAAGAAATATACCCTATGGGTTCTAAACTTCTGGATAGAAGAAATATAGCCGATGGGTTCTAAAGTCCTGATATACCCTATTGGTTCTAAAGTTCTGGATAGAAGAAATATACCCTATGGGTTCTAAAGTTCTCGATAGAAGAAATATACCCTATGGGTTCTAAATTTCTGATATATCCTATGGGTTCTAAAGTTCTGGACAGAAGAAATATACCCTATGGGTTCTAAAGTTCTGGATAGAAGAAATATAACCCATGGGTTCTAAAGTTCTGGACAGAAGAAATATACCCTATGGGTTCTAAAGTTCTCGATAGAAAAAATATACCCTATGGGTTCTAAATTTCTGATATATCCTATGGGTTCTAAAGTTCTGGATAGAAGAAATATACCCTATGGGTTCTAAAGTTCTCGATAGAAAAAATATACTCTATGAGTTCTAAAGTTCTGATATATCCTATGGGTTCTAAAGTTCCTGGAGAGAATAAATATAACCCATGGGTTCTAAAGTTCTGGATAGAAGAAATATACCCCATGGGTTCTAAAGTTCTGGATAGAAGAAATATACCCCATGGGTTCTAAAGTTCTGGACAGAAGAAATATACCCTATGGGTTCTAAAGTTCTGGATAGAAGAAATATACCCTAAGGGTTCTAAAGTTCTGGATAGAAAAAATATACCCCATGGGTTCTAAAGTTCTGGAAAGAAGAAATATACCCCATGGGTTCTAAAGTTCTAGATAGAAGAAATATACCCCATTGGTTCTAAAGTTCTGGATAGAAGAAATATACCCTATGGGTTCTAAAGTTCTGGATAGAAGAAATATAGCCTATGGGTTCTAAGGTTCTGATATACCCTATGGGTTCTAAAGTTCTGGATAGAAGAAATATACCCTATGAGTTCTAAAGTTCTGGATAGAAGAAATATAGCCTATGGGTTCTAAGGTTCTGATATACCCTATGGGTTCTAAAGTTCCGGGAGAGAAGAAATATACCCTATGGGTTCTAAAGTTCTGGATAGAAGAAATATACCCTATGGTTTCTAAAGTTCTGGATAGACGAAATATACCCTATGGGTTCTAAAGTTCTGGATAGACAAAATATACCCTATGGGTTCTAAACTTCTGGATATAAGATAATACCTTACATGGGTTGTTCTAAGTTCTGGATAGAATAAATATATACCCTATGGGTCTAAAGTTCTTGGATAGAAAAAAGAAATATACCCTCTGGGTTCTAAAGGTTCTGGATAGAAGAAAATATACCCTATGGGTTTCTAAAGTTCTGGATAGATCGATATACCTAGGGTCTGGGATCTAACGTCTAGATAGAAGAAATATACTCCATTGGTTCTAAAGTTCTGGATAGAAGAAATATACCCTATGGGTTCTAAAGTTCTGATATACCCTATGGGTTCTAAAGTTCTGGATAGAAGAAATATGCCCCATGGGTTCTAAAGTTCTGGATAGAAGAAATATACCCTTTGGGTTCTAAAGTTCTGGATAGAAGAAATATACCCTATGAATTCTAAAGTTCTGGATAGAAGAAATATACCCTTTGGGTTCTAAAGTTCCTTATCGAAGAAATATACCCCATGGGTTCTAAAGTTCTGGATTGAAGAAATATACCCCAATGGTTCTAAAGTTCTGGATAGAAGAAACATACCCTATGGGTTTTAAAGTTCTGGATAAAAGAAATATACCGTATGGGTTCTAAAGTTCCTTATTGAAGAAATATACCCTATGGGTTCTAAAGTTCTGGATAGAAGAAATATACCCTATGGGTTCTAAAGCTCTGGATAGAAGAAATATACCCTATGGGTTCTAAAGTTCTGGATAAAAGAAATATACCCTTTGGGCTCTAAAGTTCTGGATAGAAAAAATATACCCAATGGGTTCTAAAGTTCTGGATAGAAGAAACATACCCTATGGGTTCTAAAGTTCTGGATAGAAGAAATATACCCTATGGGTTCTAAAGCCCTGGATAGAAGAAATATACCCTTTGGGTTCTAAAGTTCTGGATAGAAGTAATATACCCTATGGGTTCTAAAGTTCTGGATAGAAGAAATATACCCTATGGGTTCTAAATTTTCGGTAGAAGATACCCTGGGTTCTAAAGTTCGGGATAGTAGAAATATACCCTATGGGTTCTAAAGTTCCTGGAGAGAAGAAATATACCCTATGGGTTCTAAAGTCCTGGATAGAAGAAATATACCCTATGGGTTCTAAAGTTCCTTATAGAAGAAATATACCCTATGGGATCTAAAGTTCTGGATAGAAGAAATATACCCTATGGGATCTAAAGTTCTGGATAGAAGAAATATACCCTATGGGTTCTAAAGTCCTGGATAGAAGAAATATACCCTATGGGTTCTAAAGTTCCTTATAGAAGAAATATACCCTATGGGATCTAAAGTTCTGAATAGAAGAAATATACCCTATGGGTTCTAAAGTCCTGGATAGAAGAAATATACCCTATGGGTTCTAAAGTCCTGGATAGAAGAAATATACCCTATGGGTTCTAAAGTCCTGGATAGAAGAAATATACCCTACGGGTTCTAAAGTTCCTTATAGAAGAAATATACCCTATGGGATCTAAAAGTTTCGAATGAAGAAATATACCCTATGGGTTCTAAAGTCCTGGATAGAAGAAATATACCCTATGGGTTCTAAAGTCCTGGATAGAAGAAATATACCCTATGGGTTCTAAAGTTCCTTATAGAAGAAATATACCCTATGGGTTCTAAAGTCCTGGATAGAAGAAATATACCCTATGGGTTCTAAAGTTCCTTATAGAAGACATATACCCTATGCGATCTAAAGTTCTGAATAGAAGAAATATACCCTATGGGTTCTAAAGTTCCTTATAGAAGACATATACCCTATGGGATCTAAAGTTCTGAATAGAAGAAATATACCAAGGTAAATTGCTGGGCTCTAGAAAAAAAGAAGAAAAAGGAGTCAAATTATCAACAAAAAACAAGAAGAAAATCTAAGCACTAGAGCAAAGGAGGTCTTAAAATGCAAAAAACTGAAGACCTCACGAAAACCACAAGCGTTGCCAAGGTCAAAATTGCAGAACTCCGCGGACTCAAAATTGTTGGGTTCTGGAACGAAACATTTCAGGAAAACGCAATAAGTAATCATAAAAGTCTATATAGGACATTTCAGATATTGAAAAATCGAAACTGTGCGGAATTCTAAATGAAAACAGCGTGGTTCAAAGCTAAAAATATCAGAATTTTTACATTCAAAATGGTAGGGTTTCGAATTGGAAGGAAGAGACTATATGGAAAAGAATATAGAATTCAGGCCAAAGGCCAAGACCCGGGACCTATGAGGTCAATCAGCGCTGAAAGGGAAACTGATAGCAGATAGGTTTGAAAGGTGTAACAGGAGGAAATTCTTTTGCAGTTACACTAAGAAGCAATTGTTAGAATACTATCAGGAAACAGTAACATGCCACCGCGAACCACTCTGTCTAAAAAGCGACAAATCACTGGCAGAAGCAGTGGGTGGCATCGAGGGTAGGGGGGAAAAGGGGTATGGGGCTAACAACCCCATCCCAGATTTGCTGGTTAGACATATTTATATATAATCTTCTGGAACGTCGAAATTTAAAACAGTTTCCCTTTCAGATTCTCAGATGACGACCAAAGCACCCGGTATGTTTCCGTCCTATGCTACAGACATATAATTGCATATCAAAGGAAGTTAATAATAATAATAATAATAATAATAATAATAATAATAATAATAATAATAATAATACATTCACTAAATCATTGTAAAGAAAATTACTCCAGTAACCTCTAGAAGTTAGTTTTTAGTCCTGGTTCGTGTACCGAAAAAAAAAGATATACCATTTCTTCGTATCGAAAAAAGAAAAAAAAAGAACCATCCACACAGTTTTGAATCGTATTAAACCTCCCTCTTCCCCCGTCTATTTTTCAATGCATAAAAGATTAGAGAAAGAAATGCGAGTAAAATGAGAGGAAAAAGTGTGAAAAGAGGTGTGTGGTGTGTGCTGGGGGGAAGGGGGGGGGAGCCTTTGAATGGAGAGAGAGAGAGAGAGAGAGAGAGAGAGAGAGAGAGAGAGAGAGACCACCACCACCACCTCCACAAGAAGTCGGTCTATTGCCAGTGGTCGGGAGAGCAACATTGGTCTAAACATGATAAAGAGGTTCATTAGTAGACCGTTTAATTACACGGTTGCTCTCTCTCTCTCTCTCTCTCTACCTAGACAACCGTAGCAGCACGACGAGGCGCTAGAGAGGGCGTCTATATAAACACCGGCCGAGCGCCTGATAAAGAAGTCATTCCGCTCAGTCGCCATAATGAGTTTTCGTAAATTACAAGGCTACGCTGAAAGGGGGGAGGGGGAGGGGAGGAGAGTGTGGGGGGCATGGGGGTAGGGAAAGTCTGCTGCTTGTAATAAACAGCTCTCGTTAGCTGCCATTCACAATTTTCCGTTCAAAGACGCACAATTACTTCCCCGCTACCGCTGCTCCGACCTTCCAATTACGGAGTGATCAACTTCGTCTATCCCTACGCTAGAAAATTCGGGTTTCGGGGCGGCATATTGAATGAAAACATCCAGCCAGGGCGCCCGCGGTGGTAGGGTCGGGTGGGAGAGGAGAGACGTATTATACCCATATGGCAACACTGCCGCGAGTTAGCAGCCGGCCAATCCGAGAGCGCCATCGATTCCGGCCGGAGCCAATCGGAACGCGCTTCGCCCACCTTTCGCCGCCTGGGGGGCGTCGCCCGCTGCTGCTGCTGCTACAGCGGCGGTTCGTTTTCCCTCTCCGATTCGATCGCTCTCTCTTTTTCGTCTCGCGAGCGATGACGTTTCTCCGGCGTCCAGCGGCGTCTTTGAGGTAAAGAATCAAGGATTATGACGCGAAATAAAACGTCAAATTCGGCGTCAGTCGCGTCATCTTGACGTACACGTCGACGACGACAAAACCGCGCGGCAGAAAAAAAAAACGCGTCGCTCCGAGACCGCCAGTGCGACGTCGGAGCCGAAGCCCAAAGAAACGCGCGCGAAGACCAGCGACAAAACAACGCGCTACCCCTCCCTCCCTCCCTCCCTCCTCCTCCTCCTCCTCTCGGCGACCGGTCCGGTCCCCCTCCGAGCGGGAGGGAGGGAGGCACTCGCCTAATGGCATCATTTTCTGCGCCAATTTGCTCACAATTTGAATAGAAATTAAGTGTTTACGCACCCGCATCCGAGTCGTCGGAGGGGAGGGGAGGGGCCCTTACGTCACCACTTTGCCGCGACCAATCAGAACGGCGGGAGAGGTGCGGCCGACCAATCAGCGGCGGCCGCCGCCTGAAAAGGCCAGATTCGCGGTAATATACATTGAATTGTTGGTGTTAGCGCCGACATTTGACGTGGAGATTGATATTGCTCTTGTAAACAAGAGAGAGAGAGGGTGCCCTGGCGTGCGGCACATTCCTGCGACGACGACGAGGAGGAGGCACCTCCTCCTGTGGTGGCAGACGACGAGGGCAGGCAGTGAGTTCTTCTGGTCGCTGGTCTTCCGAAGGGCGCTGCTGCTGCTGCTGCTGCTGCTGCTTCAATGCTCCTTAGGGCAGGAAGTGAAGTGGCTGTGTGAGGTCCTTGGGTGGTGCCCGAGTGTCAATTAGTAGTTGGGGGACGTTCGAACCCAAGAGTGATTCCGGAGTGATTTAGTTGAGGCGAAACGATTTCCTCCTCCTTCTTCGTGGATGATCGTAACAATGGACGAAAAGACTTGAATCACATCCAAGCATTCAATGTTGACAATTTCATTAATAAAGTTGAATTACAAACAAAAGATTCAATGTTGACAATTTCATTAATAAAGTTGAATCACAAACAAAACATTCAATGTTGACAATTCATCACGAATAAAGTGCAAAAAGGTAAGTGAATTCCAGAAAAAAAAAAAAAAAAAAAAAAACTTTTGAACATGGAAAACTCAAATTTCTGTGCGTGAAGAGATTATTAAACTTTCAGCGAGAAAAACGCCCTCACAATGACCGTGACTTTTGTAACGCCCGAAAGGCTCAAGTTAGAGGATCCTTCGACGAACGAAAATTAATCTTAGTATAAAAAAAAAAAAAAAAAAAAACGTTCGATAAAAACGCACATAGATAAATATCAACATTTCTTGACTCATGTGAAAATCGACAAAAAATATATATACCACTCAAAAACCATTTCGAAATATTCAAAGAGTGACGAACCAAAAATTCGAAAAATCAAGGAATCAGAAAAAGGGAGGTCGCCAATCGCAGCGGACGCCAAGGACTCGACAAACGGGGTGGAAACGACCGCTGCTGGGAATCAAGGACTCGGTAGAAACAAGGAGTCGCGAGTCATCAAGTTGAAACCCACGAATCGAGTAGCCGTAGACATCAAGGATCATCAAACCAAGGACTTGCAAAAATGTTAAATCAGAAAAAATAAACAATGACAGATGGAAATCTAGGATTATAAACACAAGGATCTGTAAAACTTTTAAATAGCAAAAAAAGAAAAACAATGACTTCCAAAACAGTACTTTGAAATCAAGGTTGGATGTTGAAAAAAAAAAACAGTCGCCAGAAAATCAAACCAATAAACAAATAAATAAAAAAAAAATAAGAAATAACAGATTGACGCAAAACCAAACCTACACGAAACAAGGACCCCATCCGGAAATACCGACCGGAAATACCAACCGGACCCCACCCCCCCCCAAACACCACGATGAGCGGAAACAAGTCCTTCCTCATCAGGGACCTCTTGGGGGACGTCCTTGGGGGTCCTGCAGGAGCCCGACTCGCTCAACTGGCCCAGGAGAGATGCAGCAGCAAGATGGCCCCTTCTTCATCACCCACCCTCCTGACGAAGGACGTCGAAGGGAGCAGCGTCCTCGGGGAGTCTTCGCCTCCTGCGGGGAGGAGGAGGATGACGACGACATCGTCTTCTTCGCCGGCGCCGTCGGCATCTTCGTCTCCTTCGGGCTTCCTCGGGGACGAGAAGGACGAGGGGGAGGAGGGAAGGCGACACGGAGATGAAGAAGGTGAGAGGTCCTGCATGCCTTTAAGCGTTCTTCCCAATAACATTATTATTATTATTATTATTATTATTATTATTATTATTATTATTATTATTATTTGTTGTCGTTGTTATTGCTCATATTATATCACCCATAATTACCGTCGTTTATTATTGTATTCATCGATGCTTTTAATATATTTATTATTCTTGATGAAACTGTTTGTAAAATAATATTACAACCATCTTCAATGACACCGCCGATGGCCCATCACCAAATACCCCTAACTTCGACGCTGAATAAAAAAAAACAATAAAACAACGAAAATAAAAAATAAACGATCCTTCATTGAATTATACATGAAATATTTTTAAGAGCAAAACAGTTGTAAAACCCAATGAATGGATATTGCGAGGCATAGAAAGAATCTTAATGTTTATTGCAATCGCAACAGCGACAAGCCTTATATTTCAAATTACCGGGTGTGTGTGTATGTGTGTGTGTGTGTGCGTGCGTGTGTGTGTGTGTATGCACCAAGTAAGAACGTACACATGGTTTTGTTCATCGCAAAAAAATTTAATTATTATTTCGCCTCAAATATTGTCATGGGAAAAAACGATGCCTAACCCGATAGCATCTTTCACCAATTGAACACAGAATTATTATATAGTCCTGTTTTTAGAAATGTCAATGCAGAAATATCAACGAAAAACAATATGCCAAGTCAATCTATAACTTGCAATTTTGAATAATTTAGGTCCGTAATAGTTCCGTCGTCGGCGACTGGGTCATACACGGTCGTTGATGCTTTACGAAATTAAATCTAAAAATATGAAATATTTTAAATCAAGTTAAATATTCATATACACCATAATCGGTGGTTGCGGTAGAAATAGCATTAGTCGTAGCGATAATGTTTATAGTCACGCAGTCGTATCGCGCAAGCGCAGTATATACATCATTAATTGGCAGAACAAAATTCCATGGATTACAATATCATTGATATAATCGAATATAATAAATCCCACAGAGTGGAACCGGTTCAGTGTGATCATTCTTGATATAAATAAATACGCACAACGTTGAATAAATGCTGAGTTTTCCCTGCCAGCTTCCCCATGCCATTTATGATAAAAATCCCCCCTGCCTTTTATTATTAAATAACCATATTGTTTTATTGAAATTTATTACCATATAAAATCCTGCTTTTTGTTTTATTAAACCATGCCTTATTAAATTTATTACCATATAAAATACCATGGCATTTATGAAATATATTACCATAAAATATATTTTTTTGCGAGTCGATCAATTGCATATTTTGACGGCTGATTTGTGATATATTATATATATAATATATATATATATATATATATATATATCTATATACCATATATATATATATATATAATATATATATACTGAAATATGTTCACAACAACTTGGTATTTGGTATTCAGACGAAAGTAGGTACTTAGCACCTCCAGTGTTTCAATTTTCCTTCGTGGCTGTTACTTTGTCTGCATATAATCATCACGTTCTTTTTTTCTTTTTTTCGTGGTTTAAAATCACACACACACACACACACACAGTATGAAGAATTAGACACAGATAATGAATAAATACTGTGAAATTGGTAATGATGAGGGTAAGGTCTTGACATCCAGGAAGTGCCAGAATGAACGCCAGATTGGGGTGAAATGGTGCAGTGTGTGTGTGTGTGTGTGATGGAGACAGACGTGCTGCTGATGAGGAGTTAGGAGTCCACGTCGTGGAAGTTTGCCGCACGGGTAGATCATCCACGATCTAACCACATCCCCAGTTCACAGCTGGGTCGCATCCACAGGTCCACACACCAGATCTGCCATTTTCTGTTAGCATTTCACCAAACCTACAGGCGGCCTTTCGACAAGGAGAGGGGGGTTGTGTGCATGGCATGAGGTCGCAAGCTCAGTTTAAACCAACAGCCTTATTCTTAATCATACAATCCATACCTATAACATACATATAACATACACACATTATATATATATATAATAGTATTTTAAGACCACTATGTATGTATATCTAATATATATATATATATATATCTATATATAGTATATATATATATATATATATATATAATAAATATTATACACAATTATAATCACACCGACACGTTACTGATACGTAACGCTTTACCACTGGGAAATGAAAAAACTTTGCATAAATCCGTGACCGGTTTCGTCTCGGTACGTAGGCCATCTTCCAGGGGACCGTTAAAGAGAGAGAGAGAGAGAGAGAGAGAGAGAGAGAGAGAGAGAGAGAGAATTTTCGCAACAGCCAGTACTCCAGTACAACAGGTTAACCAAATCTTCACGCCTGACAAGACAGGTGTGTAAGGGGACGGTTTCCGTAAATCCTCAGACAAGAGTCTGAGGTCAAGCTATACTCTGTCTACTCTGATCAAAGCTATACAGTTATGACTTCAGTCTTCACATCCACGTTTAAAAGAGTTGTATACGTATGTATAACCCTGGACGAATCTGCAGATGAGAAGTATATCTCGGAATGTAGGCGAGAAGCTAAAATATCCTTAAAACAAAAAATGTATTAAGACGCGGCAATTAAATTTCACAAAGACATAACTTGAAACTTACAGCGCAAAACCTTGTCTGTCGTACCACACAATAATAAATTCAAAGATATTACCCCGTTCACTTAACAAATCTAGAGTCAATTTTACATTTACGAATAAATAAAAGAATGAAGCTTGAACTTCTATAGATAACATTCCCGACGGTACTAAAGATGTAGTATATATCAAATCCAACGTACGTTTTGTCATCACTTTTATACCGATCAACCTTGAAAAACACCTTTGAATCTAGTCTTATAACGAAGCGCTTTCGTAGAAAATATGAATGTCAGTCAATTGTTTGTTTGCTTGTTTGTTTGTATGTATGGCGTTTTCACGTTGCATGGAACCACCAGTGGTTATTCAGCAACGGGACCAACGGCTTGACGTGACTTCCGAACCACGTCGAAAGTGAACCTCTTATCATACTACACATCTCTGACCCCTCAATGGAATGCATGAGAATCGAACTCGCGGCCACCGAGGTGGCAGAGCCAAGACCGTACCGATTACACGCCACTGAGGCGCTCAATGCCAGCCGATGCACGCATCAACTCGCCTCCAAAACCGGATTTTGTAAATGATGTAGATAAAGTGCTTTTGACCTCAGATACGAAAGAATGTATGTATATATATATATATATATATATATTATATATATATATATATATATATATACAACTCTAGTACGTCTTCGCATATAACAGGTTGTTCGTTTGTCTGTACTAAGTCATGTTCGCTTGTAGTGCTGTTTCACCAAACGTATCTAATGTAAATTTTTAAACGCTGTATCAGACGCTGAAAGATGTCTTCGTTGTAATGAAGACCATTATATATATATATATACTATATATATATATATATATATATATATATATATATCTATATATATTTTTATTCAGATTATCGGCGACATCACAGATAAAACTTGAACAGCAGCGATACAACAACATAATAAAAAAAAACTACATTATGCAAAAAATATAAATAAATAAACAAAAACATTAGAATCAGTGACCCAGTTGACATCAAACTCAAGCAAAATTTATGTGAAACAAACAATAAAAAAAAAGGACAAACATCGGAGTAAAATGAAAAGAAAACATGAAGGGGGGGGAAGAAAACAAACAAAAGAGAGAGAGAGAGAGGAGGGGGGGGGGGGGGGGGGAGGGGGGGGGGGGCGGGGGGGGACCCAGCAATCAGAGGGGAGCAAACAAATTGACCAGAAATATCGCCATAAATACCTAATTGGTAACTAATCCTTCCCAAGTCAACAATACCCCCTGATTTCGCACGTGTCTGGTTGAAGTAGTATTACCATTACCGTGAATTAGAAGGATCAACCTCTCTCTCTCTCTCTCTCTCTCTCTCTCTTCTCTCCGTGTAAATATTTACTTAGATCTGCTCTGTTTTTATTTACCCCCATCTCTCTCTCTCTCTCTTTCTCTCTTTGTGTAAATATCTATTTATATCTGTTATGTTTTTATTTACCCCCATCTCTCTCTCTCTCTCTCTCTCTCTGTAAATATCTATCTATATCTGCTATGTTTTTATTTTACCACCAATCTCTCTCTCTCTCTCTCTCTCTCTCTCTCTCTCTCTCTCTTTGTGTAAATATCTATTTATATCTGCATATTTTTCATTTCCCCCATCTCTCTCTCTCTCTCTCTCTGTAAATATTTACTTAGATCTGCTATGTATTCATTTACCCCCATCCATTTCTCTCTCTCTCTCCTTTATCTCTAAAATCCCCCCCCTCTCTTTCTCTCTCTCTCCTCGTACTCTATCCTTAATATATATATATATATATATATATATAATATATATATATATATATATATATATATATATATATATATATATATATAGAGCCTCTGTAGTTTTTATTTTATTTAGGGTCGTGGCTGAAACTTTGACGTGCCTTGGCTGAGAGTTTCATCCAGCATTATAAGCTGTACAGAAGACTCGATTGCGCTGAGAAACGGCGCTTTTTCATTTTCTTTCTCCTTTTTGCAACCGGCCCCCCAGCGCCCCCCCCCCAATGTGCTTCTAAGTATACAAATCTAATTTGTTCACTTATCTGTTTTTTCTAAATAACCGCATTCACCTTGACCTTCTGTCATAATTCTTCCAAACGAACACCATAATATTCTTTGGAAGCTTCAAGATTTTCAAGTCAGCGGCCCCTTTAGTGTTGGACTTGTTCCATACGAATAGGGTTCGGGTTCGTCTTCTAAATAATAATATTAACCACAATAATAAAGCCAGAAGCCGAACTCACTCCAGGACTCCTGCAGAAGAAGAGTGTGCTCCAAGAAACAGCGCACATACATGGAGAGAAAAGTGATGGACTCCTTCTTATAAGGAGGGAGGCAGGATGCAACCCGGAAACCCCTCCACACTATGAAAACCACCCATTCGAATAGGATGACTGTGATAGGCAAAAATAAATAAATAAATAAATAGATAAACCAACTTTCATCCCAGACTCTCATATTCCCAATAAATAACGTGAAAACTGTAAATGACAAAATGCACGCAACGCGATTCAAAATGTTTACGGATCTACAAAATATCAATATAAAAATATATGCTACAACACTGCTTATCCAGGTCACAAATGCTTAAAATAACATAGGAGAAGGTCACTCACAAGGACCCGAGATGACAGAGGACAAATTCGAAAAGGCTTCAAAAGAAACACAAAAAGAATGTAAACGAATTCATTGTGTTTGTTTGTTATGGTGTTTTTACGTTGCACGGAACCACCAGTGGTTATTCAGCAACGCGACCACCAACGGCTTTATACGTGACTTCCGAACCACGTCGAGAGTGAACTTCTATCACCAGAAATACTACACAAATCTCACCCCTCTATGGAATGGCCGAGAATCGAACTCATGGCCACCGAGGTGGCAGGCCAAGGCCATACCGACCACGCCACTGAGGCGCTGACACTGATACCGAAAGGTTCAAATCGCGAAGCACAAATTCACTAACGCCTCAGAGCACTTGAATCATTATCGCCTTTGTTGGACGTCAGGTGACACTATGTCGCCAGTCTTCCAGAAATAATAATAATAATAATAATAATAATAATAATAATAATAATAATAATAATAATAATAATCTTACTATAATGGGCGTCATGCCTGTCCCTCCGTACGTCTGTTATTCAATCACGGCCAAACGGCTGGTCCGATGGGCATGAAACTTGGCAGGGTTACAGTGGGGACCCCTACGATGGTTTATAATGGGGTTTCATCCTACCTAGCCCACCCATCCCCCTCCGAAGGGGGTGGGGTTGAGAAGGGATTCCCTGAAACGGGGCTGGTTGTGTCCGTAGATTTAGTGACTTTACGAATTTCTGTATACGTATGTTTTTGGAGCTAATTTGGTATTTAAGAACGATAAAACCATGAAACTTGTACTTATCAGTAACTAGGCAAAGCTTAAACTGACACCACCCCCCCAACACATGGGGTAGCGCTTTCAGTCCACCTCACGTGGTACACAGTCAGCATTCCCTAAAGGGCGTCTGCAGCGTCCCTTCGGTCCCTAGGTGCTTTCCCTCCAATTTTTCACTGTGATACTTGTACTTCATCTCCTTTCTTTCCTGGCTGTCTCCACCTTGCTGTTCAACCTCTCTAACTACCTCTTTTTATTTTTTTTTTACGAACATGCCGCAGTGCTTGGTTTGACATGCTAAAATTCATAAACAGAAAAATCTGCATAAATGCCAAGTGACCAGAGGTCACAAATGCCTCGCGCTTCAAACCAGGTGACCTTAGGTCATTAAAGGTCAAAAATGCTAACCATCCAGCAAAACATGTAAAAAAAATGAATGGGTCGCAAAGACTTTAAATCATAAATACCTCGAAAAATGTGAAAGTATACTCTGTTTTTTTCCATCTGTCCATCCGCCTGTGGTGTTTTCGCATGGTAACACTGCGTCCCGGGCTTTAAATAGTTACGCTATGTGTAAGTTTCAGGTAAATAAAAGGATATCTGGGAGTACATTTGCAACTGAAAAGTGTTTTAATAATTTACTGTATGTGAATTACACCGTTAATATTCGAAATAGGATATCATTTAAAGCCCAGGAAGCAGTGTTACCATGCGCAAACACCACAAGCGGATGGACAGATAAAAAAAAAAACAGAGTATAGGTGACAAAGGGGTCATGAAATCACCTGACAAAAGGTCGCGCAAATGCTTCAAAACGGGTGAAACTAGGTCACTATGCTTCAAATCTCAGAGCAACAGGTCATGAAGGTTGTATACCATAGCAACAAGTCATGAAGGTTGTACCATATATAGCAACAGGTCATGAAGGTTGTACAAGGTGAGATATGACCTGAACAAGGTCATGACCTTACAGCAAAAGGTCACAGGCGTTTAAAATCACACGTTACAAGGTCACGCACATAAAATCACAGGTCACAAATGCTTCAAATCGTAAAGCATAATAATGTAACTGCTTCAAATCAGGTGACCCAGGGTCACAGATTCTTTTACATCATGTGACGGGTCAAACACTGACAAATTCAGGACACACGAGGTCACAGGGGTTTAAAAATCGACATTTTTTCTGGGGGGGTGTGTGACTTGGGTCACCTTACCAAAACAGACTGATGGAAGACTGTTAGCATACAGGAGAGAGAGAGAGAGAGAGAGAGAGAGAGAGAGAGAGAGAGAGAGAGATATGCAAACAACTGTAGCGTAAGAAACTAATAGCAAGTCAATGACACAAGAGAGAGAGAGAGAGAGAGAGAGAGAGAGAGGAAAGCCAATAAACAGAGGAATTAAAGGAAACGGCTATAATTGCAGTAAAACCAACATTTCCGTCCCTAACGAGCCCCCGTCACTGGCTGTTTCCTCCTCCTGTCTCTGTCGCTGCCCGTTTATCATCACCTCCCACATAATCATCAGCTTTTGTCATCCATTTTCTTGTTCTTCCCCTCGTCAGTGTTTATTCTGAACCCATTCCAATGATTTATCAGAGTTTTTTGTTTGTATGGCGTTTTCACCGCATTATACCACCGTAAACGTCGCCCCCGCTCCTCGCTGCATGGAACCACCAGCGGTTATTCAGCAACGGGACCACCAACGGCTTTATATGTGACTTCTGAAACCACGTCGAGAGCGAACCTCTCATCACCAGAAATACTACACGTCTCTCACCCCTCAGTGGAATGCCGGAGAATCGAACTCGCGGCCACCGAGGTGGCAGGCCAAGACCATACCGATCACGCCACTGCGGCGTTATTTTTTTTCTTGTCTTTGGGATGACTGTGAGTGTATTTATGCTAATACAAAATAATTTCATTGGATTTCTTCATATATTATTATCTTTCGTTGGTTTTCTTTATTGTTTATATTTATTATTAATCCAAACTCTCTTTTGTTGATGAGTTTCCTTCTTCCAGTCTTTTATTTCCTTCTTCAGTTTTATATTTCCTTTTTCCAGCTTTTTTGTTTCCGTTTTTCCTTTTTTCCAGTCTGTTGCTTTACAGTTCTTTTAGTCTTTTTATTTCCTTTTTCCAGTCTTTTATTTCCCTTTTCCAGCCTTTTGTTTTCTTTTCCAGTCTTTCGTTTACTATTTCCAGTCTTCTATTCCCTTTTTCCAGTTTTTTTTTTTACTTCCTT
This sequence comes from Macrobrachium nipponense, assembly GCF_015104395.2. Taxonomy (NCBI): domain Eukaryota; kingdom Metazoa; phylum Arthropoda; class Malacostraca; order Decapoda; family Palaemonidae; genus Macrobrachium; species Macrobrachium nipponense. The sequence continues at coordinate 63,762,476 of NC_087214.1, read as the reverse complement.
CTTCCAGTTTTATATTTCCTTTTTCCAGTTTTTTTGTTTCCATCTTCCAGTCTTTTTCTTTCTTCTTTCAGTATTTTATTCCTTCTTCCAGTCTTTCACTTCCTTCTTCCAGTTTTATATTTCCTTTTTCCAGTCTTTTGTTTCCTTTTTCCAGTCTGTTGTTTACTATTTCCAGTCTTTTATTTCCTTTTTCCAGTCTTTTACTTCCATCTTCCAGTCTTGTATTTCCTTTTCCCAGTCTATTATTTCTTTTTTCCAGTCTTTTGTTTACTATTTCCAGTCTTTATTTCCTTTTTCCAGTCTTTTGTTTATTATTTCCAGTCTTTTATTTCCTTTTTCCAGTCTTTTGTTTATTATTTCCAGTTTTCTATTTCCTTTTCCAGCCTTTTACTTCCTTTTTCCAGTCTTTTGTTTACTATTTCCTGTCTTCCATTTCCATCTTCCAGTCTTTTGCTTCCTTTTTCCAGTCTTTTGTTTATTATTTCCAGTCTTCGATTTCCATTTCCAGCCTTTTACTTCCCTTTTCCAGTCTTCCGGGTCACGATGCTTCAGTCGGAAAAGCATGTATATCGAAAGACTCCAAAATGGAGTTCTTTGGGATACTATATATATGTACATATATATATATATATATATATATATATATACCATATATATACATATATATATAAATATATATAATATATATATATAATATATATATATATATATATCTATATATATATATATATATATATACACACACACACACACACACTATGCTTCCAACGTCAGAAGGCAGAGCAGAAGTTCGCTTACAGAGACCAAGGAAATTTCTCTTTCTTGCTGCTGCTGCTGCCGAGTACAAATAATATTTGTAGAAGCGTATTATAACCTTACTGCCTTGGTTCAGTCCAACAATCCCTCACCCCCCATGCCCCCCCCCCCCCAGCCCCCCCCCCCCTCCCACCCCCGAGGGGCCCACCAATTTACAAAACTCCCTCTGTTTACATCTATGATACGTTCGCTACAATTCAGGAGTTGTGGGATGGAATGGAATATAGAATTTTTCGGCCAAAAGCCTTCTGCTGGGACCTACGAGGTCATTCAACGCCGAAAATGGAAACAAGAGAGTAGCAGAAAGGTGTGAAAGGTGAGATGGCAGAAAGAGAATGTGAACGGATGTGCAGTAAAAGGAATGGATAGGGGGCTGTGCAGCTCGGCTATAGGAGGCAGTTGGGACAATGCAAAGAATCAGAAGTATCGAATTGAATCGAATATGGAATTTAGGACAAAGGCCAAACACTGGGACCTAAGAGATCATGCAGCGCTGAAATGGAAACTGAGAACTGACAGGAGGAAAACTTAGGAGAGGTTGTTTGAGGAAAGTAAGATGGAAGAAAGCGACTATGAAAGGAGGTACAGTAAACGGAACGAAATGGGTTTGCAGCTTAGGGACCTTTAGAAGGCAAGCTGCAAGGAACCTTAAGTAATGCCTACAGCGCACCGCATGAGCTGCAATGACGGCACTATATAACCCCCCCCCCTTACGGAGGAGAACCGTAAGTATAATGCTTACAGAGCATATATATATATATCGAGCTACAAATGTCCTTTAATATCTAATTCGCTCTACCTCGGAATTAGTATATTTTCATATATGTTTAACCGAAGGGGAATTTTTAAGGCTTCACTGTCGTCCTGGATTTGAAGATGTTGATGGTTCGCGCCCGTCAACCGGCAAGTCTCTTACCACCCAAAAAATTCCCCTTCGGTTAAACATATATGAAAATATACTAATTCCGAGGTAGAGCGAATTAGATATTAAAGGATATTTGTAACTCGATATATGCATATGAATCACGGTAATGTGATATGACATTATATATATATATATATATATATATATATATATATATATATATATATATATATATATTATATTATATATATATATATATATATATATATATATTAATTATTATATCGAGCTCTTTTGCAATTTCCCAATTGACTCAAGATCCCAGCGAGTATATAAGTTATTCACGTAAGTTATTCATGGGCCCAACAGCAGGGGCAGCTACGACCGAAGACGACAGCGAGAGGCAATGAACGCCTCCTTTGAAGAGACCTCATTTTATAAATTATAAATGCGATATCACGACTCCCCGTTAACGAGTTCAGTCTGGGAATCTCTTTACGATTCGATTAAAGGTCTCGGCTTGAGGATTGGATGAACAAAGGGTTCGTTTTATTTATTAATTTTTTTGTTTTTTGTTCTTGAAGTTTTTTTTTTATTAATGATAATAATTATTATAACTGCAATTTCAGCTTGAGGATTGGATGAACAAAGACATCGTTTTATTTATTTATTTTTTTCTTGATGTTTTTTTTTATTAATGATGATAATCATCATAACTGCAATAAATTTATTTATTTTATTCTTAATCGCTTGTTTTGGTTGGTGCTAATACCACGTGAATACCAACGTAAATGTTATTAACATTACCTCTACAATAGACACATCATGTAGCACCTGGGTATCTGTATTAAAAATACTGATGTATATATACACATACATATAAACATACACATACCTATACATGTAAAAAACTACATATTTACGTGTTTATAAATATATGGATAAATACATTTATATAATGGTAATATATATTATATTATATTATCTTAATATATAACTTAATAAAATATATGGATATATATACATATATATATGTATATATATATATATATATATACACATTCATATAAATACACACACACACATATATATATATATATGTATATATATATATATATATATATATATATATATATATATACATACATATATATTGCATAAATAACCTCGCAATCTCGTAAATAAACAGGGACATCTCTATGCACACAGAGACTTCCTCCATCAAAACCTCGCAATCACACACACACACACTCACGGGGGGAAACGTAGTAATGGCTCTTAGGCCGATAAACTCCCCGTCATTAAAATACGTCTGATTAAACACGAATTACAATTCAGCTCACAATGGGGCGCGCACGCGCGCAGAAGCTCCGGCACGCGGCCGCACTCCAAACACAGTCGTGTGAATGGGGAATTAACGAGTCGGTGAGAAAGACGGATTTCTTTCGGAGAAAGAGAGAGAGAGAGAGAGAACGACTGATTTGCATAGATGGCGTCACACAACTGTACGAGAGAGAGAGAGAGAGAGAGAGAGATTTACTAAAGACTACCATCACACTATATCAGAGAGAGAGAGAGAGAGAGAGAGAGAGAGAGAGAGAGAATTGGCCTAATCAGCAGAAGAAGAAAGGGTATATATACATTTGATTGGGTAATTGCGATTTGGGGGGAAGAGATCGTGATTAGGTGATCAGGGGCGGGGGAGAGGGGTGGCGACCACACCCCTCCCCCCAAGGAAGAACTGCTTAGCTATACAGATCCCCCCCCCCCCCCCAGCCCGCACCATTCGTCAATTCGTTGACTTCGTTTCATTTAGTTATCTATATTTAATTGTAATGGTTCTAACCATATTTAATTGTAATGTTTCTTACTATATTTTCCTGTAATGTTTCTCACTATATTCTGCTGTAATGTTCCTTACTGTATTTTATGGTAATGTAACAAAAGAAATTGGAGAGAGAGAGAGAGAAGATCGGTGTTTAAAGACTGGCGTCACGCAACCATACTGCGGACAGAGAGAGAGAGAAAAAAAAAAAACTTCCGCGTTTAGAATACATATAAATGACAAAACAACAGGACTATTTCATCTAATACTTTCAGTTAGCCCTATGGTTTATAAATATTGATTATTACCTTCGAAAATATATATTTTAAAAATTTATCGAATACTTCAATGGATTTACAACAACTTATACACACACGGCTTCTACAGACACATTGTGACCCATTGCCCCCAACAAATGTTACCAAAGTTAGAGGCCAGTTTCAGTAACGATATGTTGTAATCTACTGTTGATGACTTATGCCTCTTATTTCGTTCATCCTTTATCAAAGGCTCTCTCTCTCTCTCTCTCTCTTTAATCCAATATCCACTCTCACAAATACACAAATATCCCCTCTTTCAATTTCACATACAAAAATTCACTCTCTCTCTCTCTCTCATACCACCCAACCAAAAACAAATGCGATTACGAATAAAATGACGCCAAATAACTTCATAACTCCATTCCGGCCCGAAAAGGGGGCGTGTCGGAGAATTAAAAACGTTCTCGGAAGACGTCGTTGACAACAAACCAAACAGGGCCCTGGTGATTGCATCATCATCTCCGTGACGTCACGCGGCTCATCCTCCCTGCCTCCTGATTGGCTGACGTCGGATTTTTGTTTGTCCTTCGAGGTCGTCTTGATTGTTTGTTGGGATTACACCGCCAATTAGATTAATTGGTTATTCGCGCGCTCGCCAATTCTTGTTTTGGTCGGAGGAAATTGTCTTGCGGGGAGAGAGAGAGAGAGAGAGAGAGAGAGAGAGAGAGAGAGAGAGAGAGATTGTTTGTGTGAAAGTCGGAGAATTTGTAAATTTGAGAGAGAGAGAGAGAGAGAGATGAGAGAGAAGGGAGAGAGAGAGAGAGAGACGAGAGAATTTTTGGGGGGTAAAATTCAGAGGATATTTAAGTATCTAAAAGAGAAAGAGAGAGAATTTTTGTATGACAGTGAGAGCAAAAATGTGAGTATTTGAGAGAGAGAGGAGAGAGAGAGAGAGAGAGAGAGAGAATTTGTGTGTGAAAGTGAGGAAAGAGAGAGAGGAATGTGAGTGAGTGAGAAAGAGTATTTGAGAGAGAGAGAGAGAGAGAGAGAGAGAGATAGCACAGGACGCCTCTAAAATCATAGACAGAGAACTGACGTAGAAAGTCCCCCAGATCTTACTTCCACAGTAAAAGGAATAATCACTATTGCCAGTAACCGATTCCTCCAACATTCTTAATATCTCAAGAATGTGTCAACGAACTTGCGACGAACCTTGGCGCACACTTTCGTCGAGGCAGTCTCTAGCCAAGAAATCCATCACAACCATTATTAAAAGCCATGGATTCTTTTTGGTGGTGAAGGGGGAGGGAGGCCGGGTCATTATCTAGTTCAGATCCTTGGGAACCCTGTAATCAAGCAAGATATATATATTGTCAAATACAGATATCCTGCAGTCTGCTATAGCAGATTCACATCAGCCGTGCATCTGTGATGTCCAGGCCATGCAATCCCTTACGACACTCCTGATTGGATGTTTATAAGCCAATCTCACTGGGGTGGAAACTGAGTCTCTCTCGAGAGAGAGTTCGCATAAGCAGGATGTATTATGTTCCACCTCTCTTGAGGGATGCTTTTGAAAGACGAGAGGTGGAACATACTACATCCTGTTTATGTGAAATCTCGTGAGAGAGACTGAGAGTTTCCGGACCTGTACAGCCAATCAGGATTACCTTAAATATTGTTGCCATTACAATTAAGATTATTTACAATCATGACTTGCACGCTGAATCCTGATAAGTAATTATAAACTTGATTGTTTTTAGACATCACATTCCCGTTATGACTCTAGTATTATTAGTACGGTATTTTTGCTTTCTATTGAACAGTATAGTGATATATTTTACTACACTTCCGTTTTTAACGAGATCACAGTCATTGTATTGCAATATTACCCGAGTGCCTTCGATATAAATATCCTGAGTTATATATACATATATATATATATGTATGTATGTAAGTATGTATGTATGTATAATCTTGGCATAACAATATGAAAGGACTAAATTTACCAATTCCTGTTACGAATTAATTTAAATGTTCAAAAATTAAATTACCAAAAATAGTGTATTGTTATATATATATATATTGTTATATATATATATATATATATGTATGTATATGATGAAATTATATAAGAAATAGGGTAAATAAACGCATATGCCCATCATATACTACACAACCCTATATTATATTTTAAACCACACACTTAAAAACAGCATGAAATAATTATAACACAATTACCGAGACCCAAAGCGTAAATAATTAAAAAGACTTAATTTCAGCCCCGCTGAACTGGATGTGTATAGTAGAAATATATTTAAAAAGAGAGAGAAAAAAACTTACAACCGGCGTTAAGTATATTACTAGTGCCATTCAGGAGAAAAAGAAGTCAGATGAAAGGAAAAATATTGACGCCGGATCTTACTACAACAACGAACAGGATAGAAGCTCGAGCGACCACGTGATCAAGAGGCAATCGGACCCCCTTGGGGGTGGCGAGGTGGGGGGGGGGGAGATGGAAGAATGGGAAAAGGAAAACAAGAGTGTGGATAATGTGGAGTTAAGTAATCGCCCACGAGAGTGAGAGTGAGGAGAGAGAGAGAGGGAAAGAGAGAGGTTGGCGGGGAGAGCAGAGCAGAGCAGAGCAGAGGAGGAGGAGGAGGAGAGCGCGCGTCAATTGTTTTTTCCCCCGTGGCGAGCGTGGTGACACAATGGCTGGCCTCAGCCTTGAGTATCTTAACACTCCTTTAGCTCTCTCTCCCTCCCTCTGACCTAACAATGGCAGGGACTGGAGGTCTCTCTCTCTCCGTCTGGAGTGCGTTCGCCCTCCATCAAAGGTTAAACCTGTGGAAAATTGGATAATAATGACAGCTTAGAATGGGTCATTGGCCTCCTCGTGTTTTGTGTTTGTGTGTGTTCTGCGACGACTGACTTCCTTCCTTTTCTCTCTCTCTCGATGAACCCACTGATGGGAGGGGGGTTATGGAGGGGTTATTGGGGTGGTGGGTGGGTTTACGCAGTGGTTGGTTTATGTTGGCAGGGGGTGAGAGGTGAGCGGAGAAAGGGAGGGAGGGAGAGAGACAGACTCTCTCTTTCTCTAAAGTGCTTTTACGCAGGAGTCAAAGGAAATGTTGAACAGTCATTATGAAAAGGTTTAAAGGAAATCTCCTCGGTTACGGTTTGACAAAGGACCCAGGAGGTCATTTATTCGAGGACCCGGGGAGGTGGGGGTTGGGGGTTGGGAAGGTCGTCGGGCTAACAAGTGTGAAGTTTGATTACTATTATTAATTATTATTAGTACAGGGTGTCCATAAAGTTCCAGTACCATTACATGTATTTATTGCTCAGAATGGTACTGGGACTTTATGGACA
>NC_087214.1:63745338-63750338 GCF_015104395.2 Macrobrachium nipponense | reverse complement strand
TTAAGATTTTTATAAGTGTTTTTATTTTTATACCACTATATTTACATATGATTATGATTATGTTAGGTAGAAACATAGAGTGGTGATTAATCCGCTTTCCTTCAATTTACTTGAAGTGACTTAGAACCAGGGAAGTGCTTAGACTTCTGAAATCAGGGAAAGTTGTTGGATGAGTGATGCCCTTTGATTAATTTAATTACTTACAAGATTACCTCACACCTGTTTTGATGAACTTAGTCTGATTTTCTGCAATACTGGTAAGTTGTTAAGGGATCACTGCTGCCTTTAGAGTATTCAGTCGTTTAATACCTGTGAAGAGGAGGGTTCAGGTGTCTGGCTTTTGTGAGGTATCAGTTGACGAATGGTAACCAGATACTTGGCACTTCGTAACAATATATTTATTATTATATATATTAAATATAATATAATATAAATATTATATATATATATTATATATATATATATATGTCTATATATAATATATATATATATATAAGGGTCTGTCCATAAAGTCCCGGTATCATTACAAGTATTTGTTGCTCATAATGGTACTGGAACTTTATGGACACCCTGTATATATATTATATATATATATATATATATATATATTATATATATATATATATAAAGATAAATGCCACGAAGGAAAAATAAACGAAGGAGTCTGCAAGATCTTTCGACTTTAAAAGTCCTTACTGAGCAGATACCGACATAAATACGAGAAAAGACAATACAAGAAGGTTCGTATAACTGACAGATAGGGATTATAAAGGGATTAGTACCTAGAATCTGACACACCTGGAAGATAAGAAACCTTCCCAAACAAGCATAAACAATGGGTGCAATTAAAGGTTTAAGACATCTCAGATACAATTTCCAGACAATTAAAGGATTATAGGTGACAGCTATTCGGAACTTGGTAAAACAAAACCATATTCACAAAACATGACAGACATACATTACAACAAAATTTAATAACTCTAAGGCAACTGATTTTTATTTAAGTCAGTAATTATATCTTTGAGGTCATTCTTAAATATGTTACAGATACAAGGGTCTAAATGAAAAAGGCCACGACTAACATTGAAATTACAATGTTACAGGAATATGAATGATACTTACCTAATATCATTCATATTCCTGTAAAGTGGTATCGTTACGTTGATGATTGTTTAGCTGTTCTTCCTGTCGGTATTGATGTAAATGATTTACTCTCTAAATTAAATAACCAGGTACCATCGATTAAGTTTACTCTAAAAATTAGAAAAGACAATTGCCTCCCTCTTTTCTTAGACGTTTTGATACATAGAGAACCATTTCAATGTAAATTCAGTATTTATAGGAAACCGACTAACAACTTAAACTTATGTTCATTTCTTCTCAGGCCACCATCTTAATATAAAAATATCAATTTTTTCCTCTATGTTTTTACGAGCATTGCGAATTGTCAGTCCACAATATTTGGATCAAGAAATTGAATATATAAGAAAAATAGGGAAAGATTTATGCTATCCTTCACATATATTAGACATTTGTTATAATAAAGCCCACAAAAAGTTTTATACTGTAAATAACACACAGAAAGAAAATTCTAAGAACATTCTCAGTTTGCCTTATTTTAACGGATTTGAAACCATTAACCCATTGTTAAAAGCTTTTAATGTCAACCTTGTTTTTTCCTATAATAACACACTAAAAAGAATGTTAATAAAAAATGGCCCCAGAGAAAGCAACAACATAATATATAAAATTCCATGTATGGATTGTACCTCATTCTATCTCGGACAGTCCAGCAAAGGCTTAGAATTAATTGGATTGATAGTTCAGTAATTGCATGGTCAAGAGATGTCTTATCACGAAATCTTTTAGGATCTGCTTTAATACAACTTACTTTTCATTGTAATTTGTTCAATGTTAGTCGTGGCCTTTTCATTTAGACCCTTGTATCTGTAACATGTTTAAGAATGACCTCAAAGATATAATTACTGACTTAAATAAAAATCAGTTGCCTTAGAGTGATTAAATTTTGTTGTAATGTATGTCTGTCATGTATTGTCGAATATGGTTTTGTTTTACCAAGTTCCGAATAGCTGTCACCTATAATCCTTTAATTGTCTGGAAATTGTATCTGAGATGATTGTCTTAAACCTTTAATTGCACCCATTGTTTATGCTTGTTTGGGAAGGTTTCTTATCTTCCAGGTGTGTCGGATCCTAGGTACTAATCCCTTTATAATCCCTATCTGTCAATTATACGAACCTTCTGTATGTCTTTTCTCGTATTTATGTCAGTACCCTGCTCAGTAAAGGACTTTTAAAGTCGAAAGATCTTGCAGACTCCTTCGTTTATTTTTCCTTCATGTATTTATCTTTATTTATGGATTTATCACGTTCCTAACTTTCGTGATTCAGTTATACATATTATATATATATATAATATATATATATATATATATATATATATATATATATATATATATATATATATATATACATACACAAACACACACATACTATATATATATATATATATACACACATTCACACACACATATATTTACAGAGTGGCTGTTATGATTTCCCATGTGTAGTTTCATTGAAAAAAAATAAATAAAAAAAAATAAAGATTTCAAATGGTGGTCATTGCAGTCAAAAATATCTAATCCTTCGGGCCAGCCCTAGGAGAGCTGTTAGTCAGCTCAGTGGTCTGGTAAAACTAAGATATACTTAACTTAACCTTATTTCCAAGACCGCCTCATTCGCTCTCACAAGGCAAGCGCGTCTCTCCAACAGCACGTCAACGCGGACGGAGGAAGAAGGCTTATAAATATAAAAGAGAGAGAGACGAAAAGGAAGAAGAATATGAAAGAGCAACTAAACCAGTAAGAATATAACACACCAAAAGGGAACTGCAGAGTTCTCGCGTCTGAACAGACTCCATCATACATCTGGCATCTATAGCAACACAATCTCTTATGTGAATAACATTAACCGATTGATCTAAAACGGAGAATTGGTGGTGTTCACGGCTGTTCAACCCAAGCTTATGAAGAGACTGAAACAAGAGGTATATGGAAAAACGTCTGTGTGTGTGTGGTGGAGAGCTGGAGGGGTTACCATCGCATGTCGAAACATAAGGCCGTGACGAACTCACTGGTCTGGCAGAATAGTGCTGTGTTGCAAGCTATTCCAGAAGTATATAGTGAATTCGCTGTTAAACGACAATTTTGTGGTTTAATGTGTGTGAAAGTATATGTTATACATACGTACATACATATATACATATATATATATATACACACACATATACATATATATATATATATATATATATATATATATATATATATATATATATATATATATATATATATATATAGAGAGAGAGAGAGAGAGAGAGAGAGAGAGAGAGAGAGAGAGAGAGAGAGAGAGATTTCATCCTTATCCAGCTTAATATCTCTATTCTCTCTCTCTCTCTCTATACACCTTCCACATCTACGTAACTATCTGTCGCACATTCCCTTCCCTCCCTCTCTCTCTCTCTCTCTCTCTCTCTCTCCCCTCCCTCACACCCCCTCGCCCCCTCTTTGCCAAGCCTCTCTCTCTCTCTCTCTCTCTCTCTCTACCGAGTAACCTCGAGCGCTATCACACAACACAAGTCAGCACCTAATACCGCGTCAGGTAGCTCGTGCATAAAAGGCCCTACGGGGCGCCCACAAGACCTGTAAGTGCACCCCCTGGGGCTGGGGGGGGAGGGGAGGCGAACCATGGCCCTCCCGCTGCAATGGAGGAGGGTCCCGCTCGCACCCTCAGGGCGCCTCGGTGGAGTCGAGGTTTGTGAAGAGAGAAGTCCTTCTTCCAAGCTCCCCCTTGGGAGCCTGGGAAACTGGAAGAAGAAGAAGAATGATTATGACGCTGAGGCCCATTCGACGGACGCTGGCGAAGAATAGCGGACGCCGCGGACGCATATACCAGACTCTCGCGCCTTATTTTGAGAGATGCCTCGACGCCCAATATGCGCCCATTTATGACGCCCGAAATCCCTTCAAAATGAGCCGAAAATTTCGCCGCGAAAGTATATAGCCAGGACACGTCGTCGGCGTTTATCCGAGTTTAATATTCTGAGACGGGAGTCGAACAGACCATCGGAACTATTCCCTTTTCTTAGCCCTTGGTGTCCGACTGTGAGAGAGAGAGAGAAGAGAGAGAGAGAGAGCTGAATGTCTATTATGCTATTTGTAAATACACGCTGATTTTCAAGTTACCCTCTGCGCGGTCGTTGTTGTATACAATTCCCTGTCAATTCGCTCTCGCTCTCTCTCTCTCTCTCTCTCTCTCTCACACATTACATAAATGAGATGAATATAATATATATATATATATATATATATATATATATATACTATATATTGATATATATTATTGCGTAAGCCTCAGGTCAAACAGCACCATAATATATTCATTTTCTATATCTTCCTCCTTCTCCTCAACAAAAGGTAACTTCATCTAATAATAACAAGCAGCTCCAGGACTCATGCAGGAGAGTGTGCTCCTAGAAATAGAGCACGTAAGTGAGAAAAGTGATGGACTCTTAAGGAGGCAGTATGCAACCCCGCCCCCGCCAAAAAAAAAAATAATAATAATAACTAAAGAACATTCTGACTGAATGCAGTAATCTTGACACCTATAATTATAATCTCTAACAGTCTTGAAGTTATATATTTTATAATATCAGTGTTCCAATGCTTAAATATTTCGCATCAAACTTAAACGCGAAAATCAGTTGTTTTGCATACAATCATATATGAATATCACATAAGATATGGAAATACAGATTTAAAAAAAAGTTTATTGAAGTATATAAGTACTTTACATCACCTTCTCGTGTAGTCATGCCTATATATAATCCACCTGACCTATGTACCATAATCTACCAAAAGGCTGACATTTTATGCTATATTTTTCATATCGTACCTTACTAATCTATTAAGTGATACTATT
>NC_087214.1:63730338-63742838 GCF_015104395.2 Macrobrachium nipponense | reverse complement strand
TGGAAACATGACGAGTAAAAGTGTTCTGTTACAACAGAATTCCATCTAATAAAAGGAGGCCATAAAAACGCCAAAATATAGAGAGAAAATACTATTGTATTTCAGGGAGGAGGGAGACAGCAGTCTCTGAAATATAATAGTATTTTCTCTCTATATTTAGGCGTTTTTATGGGCTCCTTTTATCATATGAAAATATATGAATTCCGAGGTAGAGCGAATTGGATATTAAAGGACGTTTGTAGCTCGAATAATTCATATGAATCACGGTGATGGGATTATTATTCATATATGTATAAACTGAAAAATGTATGCAAAATATACACGGGTGAGGGGTTAGGGGGGGGAGGGGCTTTCTTCATTACCTTAAGAGCACGCGAGCGGTCTTCCCAAATTCGTACGCCCACATCGCCCCCCCCCTCCCCCGCCCCTGCTCCCCTTCCTAATGCACAATGCAGCCCCCCCAAAAAAAAAATAAATAAATAAATAAATAAAAAAAAAACTAATAACTTAGCATCGAACTTGGGTCCTCGAGTCGGGGCGTCATACCCACTTGAGCACGCAGACGCACCAGGGCAAGGAGGATTGTCGTGGGTGAGGAGGAGGGGGGGGAGGGGAGAGGGCGGGGGGGGAAGGGGGGGGGGGAGGGAGGGGCGGCTTCACGCACGCATTGACGCACGGCGCGCTGCTACTACTGCTGCTGCTGCTGTCGCTAGCAGCGGCGATAGACGACCTATTCGGGCGACCAAAAATGCTTTCTCTCTCTCTCTCTCTCTCTCTCTTTTAAAAAACTTCGCACTGAATGAATGGCAATATATATATATGTATTATATATATATATATATATATATATATATATATTATATATTGTAATATTTATTTATAAAATATAATAATATATATACATATATTGATATATATATATAAATATATATGCATATATTGGTACAAATATATAATCACATTCCTTGTCTCATTTCTTGGGATGAGGTAGCTAGCCTCATCGTCGCTATGACCTGTCACGTCCCACTAAGTGTCAGAAACAGCTTTCATATCTTACGTCAACAATTAGTTTTAATAAAAAATAATTAAAAAAAAGCTACCTAGAGCATCCCCCGGCCCACTCACAAATTTGGGTAAATGCCACCCATCCAAAGACAGGCCATAGCCAGTGATAAATCTCTTTTTTGATAAGACACTCCGGTGAAATATAATTGAACAAAATCTTTACAGCAGAACTGTGGGGATAGGGGTGGGGGGGCGGAGGGGGGGGGGGGGGAGGATATTCGACTTTGAAAGACTTCATTTGTTTGTTTGTATGGTGTTTTCACGTTTCATGGAACCACCAGTGGTTATTCAGCAACGGGACCAACGGCTTTATACGTGACTTCCGAGCCACGTCGAAAGTGAACTTCTATCAACAGAAATACTACATATCTCTCACTCCTGAATGGAATGCCCGAGAATCGAACTCGCGGCCACCGAGGCGGAAGGTCAACACTATATACCGACCACGCCAATGAGGCGCAATTTCATAATCTGCAAATTGAATTTGAGCGCTTGACGGAATATTCTTTTATATAAATTTTGGTACGAAATAAAAAAAATTAGTATCAAAATGAAAGTCTCTTGGTACGACATATGGCTTCGTATCTATGGATCACCTTTGAAAGAGGTCGTACAGTAGATTCACATCAACCGTGCATCTGATGCCTAGGCCAGTCCCTTACGACGCTCCTGATTGGCTGTTGATAAGCCAATCACAGGGCTGGAAACTGCATTCCTCAGGAGAGGTGGAACATACTACATCCTGCCTATGTGAACTCTCTTGAGAGAGAGACTTGACAGTTTCCAGCCCTGTGATTAGCTTATCAACAGCCAATCAGGAGCGTCGTAAGGGACTGGCCTAGACCTAATCAGATGCACGGTTGAAGTGAATCTACTATAGTTGTAGGCTGGCATGAGGAGCAACGGGTCACAATGCGGCTTAATAGTTCAATCATAATGGAAGGAGAGAGAAAGAGAGAGAGAGAGAGAATCACAGCAACTAAGTGATACTTAAGAACTGCATTCGTTAGCTTAGAGACGTAATGGAAGAAGTTCCAAGTAGGCGGGAGAGAGAGAGAGAGAGAGAGAGAGAGAGAGAGAGAGAGAGAGAGAGAGTATTAGCAGTACAAGACGTATAGTATCATATATATATATATATTATATCAACAGACCTATATAACATCAAAGACGATCATCATCTTTCGATATTCAGTCGTACGTTCAAAACCACCACCACGAAGCAACGCACCTCTTTATGAGACAACTTTCGCTACACCTAAACACCATTCACCGCTTTCTCAGAAGCGGAAAAAAATAAAAATAAAAACTGAAGGAGCAAAAGATCTTTTGGATTCTCTCTCTCTCTCTCTCTTTCGCGTATCTCTCTCTCGGTTTTGACAGATGTAAACAACATTCTTCTTCCTTTTCTTCTTCTTCTTCTCCTCCTCCTCTCCTTCTTCGTCTTTTCCTCCCTCTCCTTCTTCTTCTTATCTCTGTTTTGACAGATGTAAACAACATTCTTCTCCTCCTCCTTCACCTTCTCTTCTCCTTCTACTACTCCTTCTCCTTCTTTTTCTCCTCCTTTTCCTTCTTCCCTCTCTGTTTTGACAGATGTAAACTACATTCTTCTTCTTCTTCTTCTTCTTCTTCTTCTCTCTCTTCTTCTCTTCTTCTTCTCTCCTTTCTTCTTTTAGTCTCTAGTTCTCTATCTTCCTCCGTTCTTCTCTCTTTTGGACAGAGTAAACAACATCATTCTTCTCCTTCTTCTTCTCTCTCTGTTTTGACAGATGTAAACAACATTCTTCTTCTCCTTTTTCTTCTCTCCGTGTTCTCCTTCTCCTTCTTCTTATCTCTCTGTTTTGACAGATGTAAACAACATTCTTCTTCTTCTTTTACTCCTTCTTCTTCTTATGTCTCTCTGTTTTGACAGATCCTTCTCCTTCTTCTTCTTCTTGTGTGTCTGTTTTGACAGATCCTTCTCCTTCTTATGTTTCTGTTTTGACAGTTCCTTCTCCCTCTTCTTCTTCTTGTGTCTCAGTTTTGACAGATCCTTTTCCTTCTTCTTCTTCTTGTGTCTCTGTTTTGACAGATCCTCCTCCTCCTTCTTCTTCTTCTTGTGTCTCAGTTTTGACAGATCCTCCTCCTCCTTCTTCTTCTTCTTGTGTCTCTGTTTTGACAGATCCTCCTCCTCCTTCTTCTTCTTCTTGTGTCTCAGTTTTGACAGATCCTCCTCCTCCTTCTTCTTCTTCTTGTGTGTCTGTTTTGACTGATCCTTCTCCTTCTTCTTCCGCTCCATAACCGATCCGTGAAGTGCGATTTGAACTCAATCCGCCAACCGGTCGCTCGCTTCCCTGTTCACTGCTGCTGACCTATTGATCTTTGCCCCGAGTGTGTGTGTGTGTGTGTATATACAAACCCATCAATTGTCGCGAGTGATATCTCTTTCTATAGAAGCATTCAAAGACGCTCACCAAAAGTCATTAAACTGCGAGAGAGAGAGAGAGAGAGAGAGAGAGAGAGAGAGAGAGAGAGAGAGAGAGAGAGAGCACAAAAGATGTGGAAATTAATAAACACAGGAGAGAGAGAGAGAGAGCGCGACAGAGACAGAGAGAAAACTGTGGCAATGAAGAGAGAGAGAGAGAGAGAGAGAGAGAGAGAGAGAGAGAGAGAGAGAGAGAGGCACAAAAAATTGTGGAAAGCAATAAACGAGAGAGACCTTACCTTACCTTACAGACCTTACAGTTCGTTCGGGTTGCCCCAGGTCCCTCAGTGTGAGGCGCCTCTAATGTCTACCAGAGAGTTGCTAGTACATCTTCCGGTATATTTTGCATCTTCCAATCTTGGATGGTCTGGGATGCAGTTTAGATATTTGTCGAGCTTATTCTTAAACACATCTACGCTCACTCCTGATATATTCCTCAGATGAGCTGGCAACGCATTGAATAGACGCTGCATTATCGATGCTGGTGCGTAGTGGATTAATGTTCTGTGTGCTTTCCTTATTTTTCCTGGTATAGTTTTGGGCACTATTAATCTACCTCTGCTTGCTCTTTCTGATATTTTTAGTTCCATAATATTTTCTGTTATTCCTTCTATCTGTTTCCATGCCTGAATTATCATGTAGCGTTCTCTTCTCCTTTCTAGACTATATAATTTTAAGGATTGTAGTCTTTCCCAGTAGTCTAGGTCCTTAACTTCTTCTATTCTAGCTGTAAAGGACCTTTGTACACTCTCTATTTGTGCAATATATCCTTTTGATAGTGTACCATATCATATTGCAATATTCAAGTGGACTACGAACATATGTTTTATAAAGCATAATCATGTGTTCAGCTTTCTTGTTTTGAAGTGCCGTAACAACATTCCCATTTTTTGCTTTACATTTTGCCAACAGAATGGATATTGATCATTGCATAACATGTTCCTATTCATCATCACACCAAGGTCTTTAACTGCTTCCTTATTTGATTGTCTCATTATTAGGTCCCCTATATGCATATAGCTTTCCTTCTCTGTCTCCATAATTTATTGATTCAAATTTATCAGAGTTAAATACCATCCTATTTACCTCTGCCCAATCATATACTTTGTTAAGGTCTCTTTGTAGAGCGTTCCTATCTTCATCACAAAGTAATTTCTCTACTTATTCTTGTGTCATCAGCGAAACTACTCACTACCGAATCCTTAACATTACTGTCTATGTCTTCAATCATAATAACAAACAATATTGCAGCTAGCACCGTACCTTGTGGCACACCGGATATTACCTTGGTTTCATCCGATTTCTCATCGTTTGCAATAACTATCTGTTTTCTGTTGTGTAAAAATTCTTTTAACCATCTTCCTACTTTATCTACGATATTGTGTTTTCTAATTTTCTTTGCTAATATATTATGGTCTACTTTGTCAAAAGCTTTTGCAAAGTCTAGATAGACCACATCTGTTTCATTTCCGCTTTCATATTTTTGAATATGTTCTCACGGTGGACTAACAGTTGGGTTTGTGTACTTTTCCGGGTACGAAACCAGTGTTGTCCTATATTAAACAAATTATTTTTTATTAAATGTTTCATAATATTTTTCTTCATTACCCTTTCATACACTTTCATAATATGTGATGTTAGACTCACAGGCCTATAATTACTTGCCTCTAGTCTTGATCCACTTTTGAAAGTAGGGGTGATATATGCTAATTTGTGCTCATCATAAATCTTGCCTGTATCTACACTTTGTCTTAATAATATTGCAAGTGGCTTTGCGATAGAATGAACTACTTTCTTTAACAAAATAGCAGGGACTCCATCCGGCCCTGCAGCAGCTCCATTTATAATTTCATTAATTGCCTGCACAATATCAGCTTCATTAATTTCTATGTCAGCTAAATATTCACTATTTTCGTCCCTTACTTCTATATCATTATCTTCATTATCTATTCTAGGGGTGAATTCTCTCTTATATCGTTCTGCCAGTATGTTGCAAATTTCCTTTTTTTCATTCGTTAATCTCCCTTCAATTCTCAGAGGGCCTATTTCTATTCTTCTTTTATTCATCTTCTTCGCATATGAGTATAATAGTTTGGGGTTTTGCTTGATATTTAATAGGGTTTTTTTCTTCCAAGTCCCGTTTTTCATTTTCTTTTGATTGTATAATCTTTTGTTCTGCATTTTCTATCTTACTTTTTAGTTCTATAACTTTCCATGCATTTTTTTCTTTTGCAAGACCTTTTTTCCACTTTCTGATTTTCTGGAACAAGATCCTTCTGTCTCTTGGTATGCATGAATGATGTTTACTTTTCTTCTTCGGTATATAATATCCACTATTTTCTCCAATATTTTATATAATATCTCCGTATTTACCCTTATGTCATCACTTACGAAAATGTTATCCCAATCTTTGTTTAATTCTTCATTATTTCTGACCATTTTATATTTTACTGTAGAAAGTGTATTTTCCCATATCCTTCCCACTTTTTCATTTCTTGCTTATCTCTATTTTCACTTGCTTTGGAATGTACTGTTAATTCTATGACATTATGATCTGAAATACTCGCATTATAAACTATTATTTCTTTAACATAATTCATCTCGTTCACAAATACTAGGTCTAAAGTATTTTCCTTTCTTGTTGGCAGGTGATTTATTTGTTGAATGTTGTATTCTAGTAGCATATCTAATAGCTTTTCAAATTGCCTCTTATCTTCTGCACTACTATTACTCTCTTTTTTTATATGTATAAGTACAACACAGTCTCCTATTCGTTCTTTCCATTCTACGAAAGGAAAGTTTGAAGTCACCAGATAGGAGAATAGTCCAGTCCTTGTGATTTCTACATATATCATCCAATTTTTCAATTATTAAGTCAAACTCTTTAGTATTAGGAGGTCTATATATTACTATGTTCATCAATTTTTCAGATTCAAATTCTACCGCTATTAGTTCACATTCTGAGTTACTATATTTCTCATATATTTTTCCTTGTTTTTTGTCTTTCCCATATATTGCGGTTCCCCCTTGATTCCTATTTTTTCTATCTGATCTATAAGTTTGGAACCCTTTTATTTGATCATCATTCCCAGTCTCTTGGGAATACCAGGTTTCACTTATATTCATTATATCTATTTTCTTTTCATTTTGGGTTAGTTCTTCTAAGTACTCTATTTTTCTTTTTGAGTTATTCGTAACTAAACCCTGCGCATTCATCACTATGATGGTTTGCGTGTTTTCTCCTTCATTTAATATTGAGAGAGAGAGAGAGAGAGAGAGAGAGAGAGAGAGAGAGAGAGAGACGAGCGGTGGAGGAAAAACGGATCGAGTTGGGGAGAATATTCAAATCAAGAGACGATTGAAAACATCGCCATCGTATAGCTCGAGGGGTTCACCCATGTTCTCTCTCTCTCTCTCTCCACTGCGAGACTTTTGAAAGAACTGAGCAAAACGTCGTGAATAGAGACGATTGTGCGACTGACAGGGAGGCAGGAAGGCAGGAAAGTGAGGCCTTTTCTCTCATTTTTCTGCTTCCTGAAGTCTCTTAAGCGTTCTGTGTCTCCACGACGTGAGATACGTAAACACATCTTTCTAGATCTTATGGTCGTGCGAGAGAGTCTAAGGGAGCTGGGAGGGAGGAGAGGTTCCTTTTGTATTAAAATAAACTGAAGATTCATTTTTTCTCTCTCTCTCTGTATTCCTCATAAGCGTCGAATCCATTCGTCTAGTAACTTTCTTCGTTCAATCACTTTATCAACTAATGAAACGTAGTAAGTTTCTAATACTTTTTGAAACTACTGAAGATTCTCTCTCTCTCTCTCCGTGTTCCCCATAAGTGTTGTATCCATTCATCTCGTAATATCCTTCGTTCAATCATTTTATCAATTAATAAAACGTATTAAGTTCCTAACCCTCTTTCATATAGACTGAAGACTCTCTCTCTCTCTCTGTGTGTTCCCCATAAGTGCTGTATCCATTCATCTCGTAATTTCCTTCGTTCAATAATTTTATCAACTAATAAAACGTAGTAAGTTCCTAACCCTCTTTCATATTGACTGAAGATTCTCTCTCTCTCTCTCTCTCTCTCTCTCTCTCCGTGTTCCCATAAGCGTCGAGGTTTAAATAATTTTTTTACCTATTTGTAAGGTAAATATCCCTTCAATACCAGATCCCGACTGCTGTGCATTTTGTTCCAGAAAGGTGAACAGCCCTAACTTCTAGAAATACAAAAGAGCAGTTATGTCAGAAAGCACGTTGCTTTGAGCAACGAATTCACCACCTGTACAAGGAAGGAGCTCACATTATATCCTGCCTGTCTTGGATACAGCAGTAAGTGGGTCCCTTTTATTGTTACTCTTTCCTCGCTGGACGAATGGTTTTCGCACTCGGCTGCCAGTCCGGTGGTCCGAAGTTCGAATCCCGGCTCGGCCAACGCGGAATCAGAGGAATTCATTTCTGGTGACAGAAATTCATTTCTCGATTTAGTGTGGTTCGGATCCATCAATAAGCTGTAGGTCCCGTTGCTAGGTGACCAATTGGTTCCTAGCCACGTAAAAATATCTAATCCTTTGGGCCAGCCCTAGGAGAGCTGTTGATCAGCTCAGTGGTCTGGTAAAACTAA
The DNA here is from genome assembly GCF_015104395.2 of Macrobrachium nipponense. NCBI lineage: Eukaryota > Metazoa > Arthropoda > Malacostraca > Decapoda > Palaemonidae > Macrobrachium > Macrobrachium nipponense. The sequence continues at coordinate 63,734,691 of NC_087214.1, read as the reverse complement.
GATATACATACATATATCTACTACTACTACTACTACTACTACTGCTGCTCTTGTCAGGTTTAGTCTGCGTCACTACTTCTACAAACACTATTTTGAGCAGTGCTCTTTCAGTGAGCTGGATCTCATATTTCCAAGCACTGGGACCTATGAGGTCATTCAGCGCTGAAACGGAAACTAACAGTAAAAGTTTTGAAAGGCGTAACAGGAGCAAAACCTCAAAAGCAATTGCACTACGAATCAAGTGTTAGGAGAGGGTTGTGGTAAGTAAGACGGAAGAAGGAGAATATGAAAGGAGGTACAGTAAAAGGAGCGAAAGTGGTTGCAGCAGGTATAAGGGCCTTTAGAAGGCACGCTTGCAAGGAACCTTAAGTAATGCCTACAGTGCACCGCACGAGGGTAATTCATCTGGGCCGGAGAGAAACGCTCTCACATTTAATCATATCTAACAGAAGTATCCCGAGAACATTTATAAGACTCCAGCGTTCTGGAGGGAGGGGGGATACAAACACAAAGGATAAGACTACATACACTGTTCTAAGATCAGCTCATTTATTTTTTTATTCATTTTTTTTTTTTTGTCAGAATCTCTAATTGTCCAAAGACATCCTCACATTCAAACACAGCAAATGAAGGATACCAGAAAGACAAGACGTATGAAATAAATCCTATTTCAGCAATAAAACAAGAACCTATATAGGAGCACAATTTACCAGACGTTAAAGAACGCCTCAACATCCTAACAGAGACCAGGTACTAGATAACACTTATCGAGATGGCTTTTTGTCCGTCCGTCCCGCCCTCAGGTCTTCAAAAACTACTGTGGCTAGAGGGCTGCAAATTGGTGTGTTGATTATCCACCCTCCAGTCATCAAACGTAACAAATTGCAGCCCTCTAGCCTCAGTAGTTTTCATTTTATTGAAGGTTAACGGTAGTCATAATCGTGCATCTGGCGCCTCTATGCAAGACAACAAACACAGGCCCCCCCACCAGGCTGTGGATGAGAAATTCGTGGGCTGCGACTGAGAGTTACGTACAGCGTTATACAGGAAACTCGATTAAGCCGAAGAGACTTCTGCGCATTTTTTTTATTGGGTTATTTTACTTAAAGATTAGACCAATCTGACACGAAAAAAAAGAAAAATAAATAAACAAGACGGAAACTACAAAGTGAATACAGTGCCCCAGTGTGAGCTATCACAAGAAATCTGTATATAGCTACAAAACTACATCACTTATTCTTGAAACTAGTTTCACGCTGGACGAGTGGTTTTCGAGTTAGGCTGCCAATCCAACGGTCCGAAGTTCGATTCCCCTCTCTGCCAATGCGCAATCAGAGGAATTTATTTCTGGTGATAGAAATTCATTTCTCGATATAGTGTGGTTCGGATCCCACAATAAATTGTAGGTCCAGTCGCTAGGTAACCAATTGGTTCCTAGCCACGTAAAAATATCTAATCCTTCGGGCCAGCCCTAGGAAGAGCTGTTAATCAGCTCAGTGGTCTGGTTAAACTAAGACATACTTTGTAAATAAAACTGTACTGAGTAAAGTTATGTTGCCATGAAGATACGATAAAGTTTAGTATATACCTTAGTTTAACCAGACCACTGAGCTGATGAACAGCTCTCCTCGTGCTGGGATGAAGATTAGATTTGTAGGTGTTTACGTGGCTAAGAACCCACTGGTTACTTAGCAACGGGACCTACAGCTTACTGTGGGATCCGAACCACATTACATCGAGAAATGAATTTCTAATCGCCAGAGATAAATTCCTCTGGCTCCTCACTGACATGCAAACTCAGGCTACCAGACTGATATAGGCGAGTATGCAACCCACTCGTCCTATGAGGAACCATGAAAATTCGGTATATTTAAAGCCAACGAGAGGTTCTCATCAAAGAAATATATATATATATATATATATTATATATATATATATTATATATATATATATATATACAGTATAACCTAATTCCACAGGAAAATGACAGGCACACAATGGCTGCCCGAAGAAAGGCGAAAGCGCTTGGTGCTATACCAACTTTTTTCCTAGTCATTTTCCTGTGGTATTCCCTTACGTAATTAAGCCACGTGCATCTACTGCTAGCTAGCATAGTATATATATATATATATATATATATATATATATATATATATATATATATAAATGTGTGTGTGTGTGTGAGTGTGTAATAGATCTGTAAGTTTACGCAACATCTTATAGTAACTTCCATCGTTTAATATCGAATGACCATATCTTGGGAATAACTTAATATACCCAAAAGAGAACGGACATGAATGTATCTGCCGAGACCATAGATCGAAACTAAAGCTTTTTATGGTTGGGACCATCGTTAGAGTGACTTAATACACTCGGCCATCAAGAGAAATAAAAAAAAATTATATTTTGACGTTGCTGTAGTATTACATATTCCCGTATACAAATCTGGAAGCAATGGAAAACCTAGTATACCCCAAGGCAATTGTATTATCCAGTTTTATCAACTGCAAAAATAAAATGCATGTAGTACTCAAGACAGGTTCAAAGTATAAAAACTAACTAGTCAAATTTCCCAGACACAACTTGTAGTGGGGATGTCATTCTTTATCCACACAATGAACAGAAAAATGAAAAAAAAAAATGAAAAAAAAAAGTTGACATTGGAACCAACACTGGGGCAGGTATAGGTCTAGAGAAACTCCCCCAAGACTAGCTACCCTTTCTCAAACGGGGTTCTCTCTCTCTCTCTCAGAAGTCTCTTCTGTGTCTGGCCCTTCGTGCTGGGCAGTCAAATACGCGGTTCTCAGTCTCCCGCTGACGGAGGATGAAAAGGCACCGTCGAAACTAATGAAACGTAGCATACAATTATGGTGAAGTGCTGAGGTACAATAGCCAAGCGTGCAGTCAATAGCGCGGGTCCGAGCGACCCTCACGCGTTCGAATTCGTGCACGCTTCGTTGGCTTCCTCTTAGACTTTGGCATTGTTTACACCCGCGCGTAAGTGCGTAGGCGTTTAATTTGCTTAGTATACGTTCTAAATACACTAACTATACATAGATAAGTTATTCGTGCAAAGCAATTCATCGAGAATGTAGAAATAAGCGACCGGTTGAATACGGAACACACGAACCCGTGGGAGAACAAGATGGCGGGCAGCCATAGATGAATGGAGCGGAGGCGTGTCCCAGCTCAGCCAAACAGACTCGGTAAAAAACACACTGGCATTGAGTCCCGGGGCAAATCCTTGTGTGTGCCCCAACAGTTCTGATTGTGATAAGGCTTCATTAGCAGTTAATCTGTCTGCTCGCCGGACAAAGGCAAAAACTCGACTCCCGCCAGAATAGTTTGTTATCCGCAGAACATCTGTCATGTCGCAGATTTAGGGAAAATGTTCCCCCTTTTTTTATACTAATGAGACAAAACGATTCAGCTTAATTCATTCTATATTAAATCCAACGCACATAAAGATCAAATGACCTAGCCCCTAAAGCCCCAAATCAATTCAGGGTAAAGCCGACGAAGATCTCATATAAGCATATAGGCCTAGTGCCCGCCAAAAACCCATATCGGTCTCATTTTCTAATTTTCCCGCTTAAACGAGACGATTTTACGGTACGCCGTTGCCAATACCCAAGGCATCTTGGCATCCTGCGAGTGCCACAGTTGGTGGGAGTATTAACTGAGAGTGAGAGAGAGAGGTTAAGGGTTTTAATTTGACTCCTGGCTCCATTTTAAGCGCCCCACGCGTTCCTTCTACCACGTTAAACTTTCATTCAGGTTAGAAGTAGACAAATGATGACTCCAATCGGTTGGGTGGGGGGGGGGGTCATTTGCACTGAATGAAACTAATCTGCGCTTTGTTTGTTTTCTGGTTTGCTCCTCCACATTGACTAAAGACGCGGGGGCGGGGGTTGGGTGGGATTATAAACCGTTTGTCTGAGCAGAAGAAAGCTGTGTGGTACTAGATGCTAAATTGAATGTATAAGAATATTTCTGTTTACATAAACACGAAGCGAAAATGTGGTGTGTTGGGAATAATGTATGTATGCATGTATATATATATATATATAATATATCTTATATATATATATAATACCAAATACATACATCATTAGATCATACATACATCCATAAATACATCATACATACTACATACATACATACATACAGTACATACATACATACATACATACATCATACATACATACATACCATATATATATATATATATATATATTATATATTTTATATATATATACATATGTATAATATATATATATATATATATATATATATATATATATATATGTGTGTGTGTGTGTGTGTGTGTGTGTGTGTGTAGAGCTATACTAT
>NC_087214.1:63607838-63722838 GCF_015104395.2 Macrobrachium nipponense | reverse complement strand
ATATACAATCAACATACCACTCGCTGGCCGATTCGGTAAAGACGTCACTGAAGGCCTGATTTCTCCTCTGTCTGTCTGCTGGTTCGAATCCACGAGGACGAAATTATCGAATAAAAAAAATTCCCCTTCGGTTAACATATATATGAAAATACATTAATTCAGAGGTAGATCGAATTGGATATTAAAGGACATTTATAGCTTAATTAAGCATGTATATGAATCACAAGCGATGTGATCAAAATTAATACGTGTGTATGAATATAATGTTTATGATAATAAAGGATGATCCTTGCTTGTATGTCAAGGTACGAATTTTTGGGATATTAAAGGAGATTTGTAGCTTATTCATGCATATGAATTACGGTGACGTGATAAAAATTCATGTATGTATATGTATACATTTATGATAATAGAGGCCGACCCCTCTTCTATTCAGCGACGTCAAGTGACGAATTTTCCTTTCGACTCATTCCAGGACCAAGTGGAAACGCCAGAACCAGATGCGGCTGGAGCAGCTCCGCCAGAGCGCGGGCGTGGGCGTCGAGAAGGACCTCCTGGGCGTGGGTGGCGGCGGGGGTCGCAACTCGCCCGCCGACCCCCTGGGCGTCGTGGCACCGACGTGCTGCCCGCCATACTTCCTGCCGCCCGTGGACCGGTCCTGCTTCATCACCACGGCGGGACTGTTCACCAGACTGCCCTACAGTCCCTCCTGCCCCTTGTGACCGCAGGCTGACCCCACGTGACCCCTGACGCCGCTGTCGTACAACAGTCCGTCGTGTCCCTTGTGACCTTCAGGAGGGGATGGCTGATCCTTCCAATCCTTCCATGGACGCTGAATGTCATCTCTCTCTGTCTCTGTCTCTCTCTCTCCTGCCGCTTACTACCTACACGTGTTGCTTGTTTACGCATTTCCTTCGCTTTTTTTTTTTCTTTTTTACGATCTCACAGTGGCCCCCGTGGGCATCCGGGCATCTAGCAGGCGGGCAGGTGTGCCACCTTGATGACCTGCGGCGCGGTCTCTGCGGCCGCCGACCTTCACTTTTTCCATTGGCAGCAGGTTTGATCCCACTCAGCTGATCATTCCACTGTACATAAAAACGCGAGTGTGTGTGAGCGCGCGCGTCTGCGTGTTGATACCGTTGGTTGCGTCTGTATAGCAAAAATGTTTTTTATATCTTGTCTACTGTTAAGACCTTTAGGGTAAGGATAGTGTTCGTGTCTAGCGTAACGTAACGTCGCATTTCTGAAAACAAAAATAAATAAACAAATAAGTAAATCAATAAACATCAAAATGCGGCTGTCCGTGACCCGTGGTCCCGGTAATTAAGTGAAAAAACTGACGAACTCCAGAAATGGATGAACACAAAGACGTCGATGGTAATGGTCGAATGTTGAAGTTGTTTTGAGATGAAGCTGGCCTTATGCCAGCACGGGCTCTTGCTCATAGATCAGCCAGTATAAAAATGCCGAAAGAACGGTCTAGTGAAAATCGACTGGCTCTCCGACTATAATAGTGTTCACTTAGTTGCAAGTCTGGCCGCGAAACGATTGTAAAACCAGATGAGTGAGAAGGACAGTAATAAGACATGATATATTGACTTTGAACAAAGATATGGGAACATTCTGTGTGGGTATCTGTATCGCAAAAGAGCATCATTTGCTTTTTTTACACATTCCACACAGAGAGCAGAAGACGGGGTTGTAGTAGTGATATCAGTGTCTCAATGATCCGCTGAAAATAAGGGGGCTTTTGGACATCAGAGAGGCATATTTATATATATATATATATATATATATATATATATATATATATATATATATATATATATATATATATATATTATACATATATATAGAGGTTAATTCACCTCCAACCCCACACTAAACTATGCAAGATATTTCAAACCAGGTGTTTAAAAACAAGTGCAGCTTTGAAATGCGGGTCAGCAGCCCATCAGGAAAAATGGGTTCAAACTGTGACATTCTTTTGTTCTGAAGATTTGAAAGCTACGATTTTCCTGTTTTGACAGACATCCACAAACCCTCAAATAATAAGCTGTCTGACAAATGCCCTCTAATCCAGGAAGAATGACCCTGAGTTGCTTAATTCCCATTGAGCCTTGTGATGACGAAATATTTGCCACATAGGTCGATACAAAAACTTTAAAAATTTCTGTGTTAGCAGTGGACGAAGTTCTGTAGTAACGCTACAGACAAACAAAATGGCCACTGCGTTGTGGAAAAAAACAGGTATTGTATGAATTGGGAAAGTGGACTGTTTTATCTTTTTAAGAGGAGAAAGTTGAGTGACTATTTAAAAAAAATAATAATAAAAACAAACCTCATCTATGGAAAGCAAACTAGACCGTATTTCTGGAGAGCGAAATGGAATAGTACACGAAACACAAAATGCAAATGGCATTCGCGGGAAAGAAGAGGGACTCTTTTTATCATTCGAGAAAACAAAAATGACCTCACAGTTCGAATGATGGGGACTGCTAGATGTGGTGGCTTTTAGCAACGCATTATAGAAAGAGCCTGAGGTTGTCCGTTCTAGTCATATTTCTTTATAGAACACATCGGAAGCGCCTTTTTGTTCCCAGGGTGTAGATCTTTGCGCAAACCTTTTGTCTGTTATGTTTAAGTACTGGTAGGAAAATAGACTCGAATATGTGCCAATGTCTTTTATTTATACCAACCTCGAAGCAGCGGGAAAGGGAAGTATAATTATGCAGTGGTTATTCAGCAACGGGACCAACGGCTTTACGTGACTTCCGAACCACGTCGAGAGTGAACTTCTATCACCAGAAATACTACACATCTCTCACTCCTCAATGGAATGGCCGAGAATCGAACCCGCGACCACCGAGGTGGGACGCCAACACCATACCAACCACGCCACTGAGGCGCTCTAGCCTGTTATAATTCTACTGCTCTTAAGTCTATCATAGTTTAACCAGACCACTGAGCTTATGAACTTAGGCAAACCTGCTCTACTTCTACTGCCCTTATGTATGCCTTAGTTGAACCAGACTACTGATCTAGGAATCTAGGAACCAATTGGTTACTTAGTATCGGGACCTACAACTTACTGTGGGATCCGAACCCCATTACATCGAGAAATGAGTTTCTAATCACCAGAAATTAATTCCTCAGGTTCTGCATTGCCGACAGCGGGGAGCGAACTCAGGCTACCAGATTGATTGGCGAGTATGCAACCCACTCGTCCAATGAGGAACTACAATGCCCTAAGCAGTGAATTATGTATACATGGTGGGTGTACAGGCTTACTTGTTGAAAAAAAGCCAGCTAACATTCTGGGGCTAACGCTTGAAGAAATTAAGTTTTTTTCATACCTACCTACCTACCTACCCTCTTTACCTACCTGCCTTACTACCTTCCTACCTACCTGCTGAATTACCTTCCTACCTTCCTGCTGACCTACCTCCCTACTTTCCTCCTTACCTACCTACCTACTTACTTATCTATCTATCAACCAACCAGCTAACACATCCTGGGGCCCAACTCATGTTTATCTATCTATCTAATAAGAGAAGCTACCATCAAAGTTAGAGAAAATAAAAATTTCCACCAAGGTCTGGAAAACTCAAATCTATATTCCAGAACTACTACCATCAAGGGTCTCAAGAAAAGCTAAGAGAAAAACACCATCAAATCTTGTGTTGGGGTGGGGGGGGGCTATCCACTAGACTTGAAATAAATCTACTTGACTTGAAACACAAAAGAAGGCTGACAGAAAGTTAGCCTAAATGTTTGAGAGATAATCTACCCTACAAGCTTGTGAACAAAAAAATAAAAAATAAAAACTACTCTAAATGACGCTGAGAACAGAGGAAATTCTTGCATGGGCTTGCTTGGGAGAAATATTTATCGACCCTTGAGAAAAAAAAAACCTTCTGACTGATGACTTGTAGTCAATAACAATTACGAATGTTTCCAATAGAAACTGCCCCTAAACCTGGTGAGGAAAAAGTGAAAACTTCTATCATGGCCTAAGGCTAAGAAAATCTACTGCCAAGGCTTGAGTGAACACTTAAACAAATGCTAGGCTTGAGAGAAACAACTCCCCACGAGATTTGAAAGTACACTCACAGCTACAGAGGTAAAGGGATTGTCAGGCCTGAGATGAAAAAAAATGACTTATATGGGTTTTGATATAAAACCTCTATACTAGCCTCGAGGTTTGCACAAAAACAAACAAACAAACAAACAAACAAACTGGATATTGTTACGGCAGCCGTATCCTGATTGTGATAGATATTGGTACGGCTGTGAATTGCGCATGCGCGAACCCTTGTTTACCGCCTCCGGCATATCAGTGACAGCAAGAAAATGACGATCTAGCAACGTGAACCGACTAATAATACATCAGTTTTCGCCGAAAACCAGATGTTTTCAGATTTCAACAAGCTGAAAAAGGCAATAGACGTCTAAGAAGAGTCAAACTTCCAGAAATTGTATACCCGTAGGTCAAGACCGATCGAATCGGCGCTGAAAAGAGCTCCGAAGAGGAGATTCCAAGAAGATTTGAGGCATAGCTAGTAAAGTAGTGCAGCAGTCAGCAGTGCGTCCAATATGGGAAAAATGCTGTTAATATAGACCTGATCTGGATGATTACTTACGATTGATCGTTCGTGACCTACGGATATACAATTTCTGGAAGTTTGATTCTTTGTAGACGTCTATTGCTTCTTCCAGCTCGTTGAAACCTGAAAACATCTGTTTTTCGGCGAAATCTGATGTATTATTACACGGTTCAGAGGAGATTCAAAGAAGATTTGAAGTACACATATAGATAATATTAGTTTCACTTTTCATGTATAGTCAAAATCTAAGTATGTTTAAGTATTATTGTGATATTTTATATTTTCATTTACTGTCAAAATGTTTTGGCGCTTAGGTGATGACAGTTTGGTGCTTCACTTTGACATTTTGAACTGAATATGTTCAGCAAACAATTCAGTTCGACTATTATTACTGCTGTCTCAGATCTTCTAGTGCCATATCTATAGCTCTTAGCAAAAGTGCGCGGCAACTGCTGCATGATTAGCAAACTGGTAAACGGATACGGCTAACTGCCGTACCTACAGCAAGTCAGTAACGCAATACGGCACCACTGACAGAATCTGATGTACCCCCACAACACAATGTTATTTGTACGGCAAGAAGTCTGAAATTGACGCATGCGCAATTCACAGCCATACCAATATCTGTCGGATAAGTATATGGCTGCCGTATCAATATCTCATGAAAAAAAAAGAACAAAACTCAGGGTTTAAGAAAACATTACCATTTACGTCTGAGATAAAAAAAAATCCTGGCCTTAAAAACAATTACTCTGAGTTGGAGAGGGAGAACTAACCTTAAAGCTTGAAAAAAAAAAATTAACCCAAGATTCAAGAGATAAAACTACCCTGAGGCTTCTGAAAAACTACCTTTAAGACTCGGGATAGAAACTAACCTGATGATTTCAATAAAAACAATACCTTAAACATTCGTGGGAAAACTACTTTTGAAGCCTGGGCAAGGAGCTAGGTAATAACTCAGCTTAAAAAAGAGGGAAAACTAATCCCTTGGTTCTGAAGGAATGAAAGAAAAAACTAACCGCGAGGTTCTGGAGGAATAAGACGAAAAAACTAAAAACAACTGGTTGGAGGAATAAAAAAACTAACACTAGGTTGCTGGAGGAATAAGAGGAAAACAAACCCCTTAGGTTCTGGAGGAAAAATAATGGAGGAAAAAAAATAATCTGTTCTGGAGGAATAAGAGGAAAAAAACTAACCCCTAGGTTCTGGAGGAATAAGAGGCGGAAAAAACTAAACCCCTTAGGTTCAAGGAAGGAATAATAAAGACTAACCCCGGAAGGTCTGGAGAATAAAAGAAAAACTAACCCTAGGTTCTGGGAAAGAATAAGAGGAAAAAACTAATCCCTAGTTCTGGAGGAATAAAGACCAAACTGGAAAAACCCCTAGGTCTGGAGGAAAAAATAAACCCCTGGGAGGAAAACTAACCCCTAAGGTTTCTGGAGGATAATAAGGAAAACTAACCCCGGAGGTCCTGGGAAGGAATAACCCTTGGAGGAATAAGAGGAAAAACTAACCCCTAGGTTCTGGAGGAATATAAAGAAAAACTAACCCCGAGGTTCTGAAGGAATAGGAGGAAAAACTAATCCATAGGTTATGAAGGATTAAGGGGAAAACCTAACTCCTAGGTTCTGGAGGAGAAAAAGGAAAAACTAACCCCTAGGTTCTGGAAGAATAAGAGGATAAACTAACCCCTAACTTCTGGAGGAAAAAGTGAAAAGGCTAACCCCTAGGTTCTGTAGGAATAAGAGGAAAAACTAACCCCGGGTTCTGGGTGATTAAGAGGAAAAACTAACCCCGGGTTCTGGGTGATTAAGAGGAAAAACTAACCCCTAGGTTCTGGAGGAATAAGAGGAAAAACAATCCCCTAGGTTCTGCAGGAATGAAAGGAAAAATTAACCCCTAGGTTCTGGAGGAATAAGAGGAAAAACTAATTCCCTTGGCTTCTGGAGGAATAAGAGGAAAAACCCCTAATTTCTGGAGGAAAAAGAGGAAAGGCTAACCCCTGGGTTCTGGAGGAATTAGAGGAAAAACTAACCCCTAGGTTCTGGAGGAATAAGAGGAAAAACTAACCCGTAGGTTCTGGAGGAATAATAGGAAAAACTAACCCCTAGGTTTTGGAGGAATAAGAGGAAAAACTTAACCCCAACTTAGGTTCTTTGGGAGGAATAAGAGAAAAGACCTAACCCCCCTAGGTTCGAGGAATTAAGAGGAAAAAACTGTAGGTTCGGGAAGAATAGAGAAAAAAAAAATAGGTTCTTGGGAGGAATAAGAGGAAAAAAACTTAACAACAATAGGTTTGGAAGGAATAAGAGGAAAAACTGGCCTCTGGGAAGGAAAAAAAAAGAAGGAAAAACTAACCCCTGGTTTCGGAGGAAAAATTAATTAGGAAAAAACTAACCCTAGGTTCTGGAGGAAAAAAGAGGAAAAAAACTTAACTAGTCTGGAGGAATAGAAAGGAAAAAATAACACCCCCTAGGTTCGGAAAAGGAATAACTAACCCCTGGTTCAGGAAATAAAAGGAAAAATAACAACTTAGGTTCCGGAAGAATTAAAGGAAAAACACTAGGTTCTAAGGACAAAGAAATGGACGTTCTGGAGAAAAATATGAAAAAACCTAACCCCTAGGTTCTGGAGGAATATGAAAAAGGAAAAAACTCCCCTTAGTTTGGAGTAATAGAGGAAAAAGTAACTAAAAACCTTAGGTTCTGGAGGAATAAGGGGAAAAAGGAAAAACTAACAACCGTAGGTTCGGGAGGAAATAAGAAGGAAAAACTAACCCATAAGTTTCTGAGGGAAAAATAACCCTAATGAGGAATAAAAGGAAAATAACCCCTAGGTTCTAAAAAATGGGAATAAGAGGAAAGCTAACCCTAGGTTTGGAGGAATTGAAAGGAAAAAGGCTTTAACCATTAGTTCTGGAAAATACGGAAAAAAAAAACTACCTAGGTTCAGGAGGAATAAGAAGAAAAATTAACACCTAAGTTCTCGAAATGAAAGAGATAACCCCTAACCCCGTTCAGGAATAGGAGGAAAAAGTTAACTAGGTTGGAGGAATAAGAGAAACTAACCCTTAGGTCTGGATTGAATAACAGGAAAAACTAACACCCTGAGGTTCGGAGGAATAAGAGAAAAAATTAACCCCCCCAGGTTCTGGAGGCATAAGAAGAAAAACTAACCCCTAGGTTCTGGAGAAATAAGAGAAAAGGCTAACCCCTAGGTTCCTGAGAAATGAGAAGAAACACTAACCCCTAGGTTCTGGAGGAATAACAGGAAAAACTAACCCTTATGTTCTGGAGGAAAAAAATGTAAAGCTAACCCCTAGGTTCTGGAGGAATAAAAAGAAAAACTAACCCCTAGGTTATGGAGAAATAAGAAGAATAACTAACCCCTAGGTTCTGGAGGAATAAGAAGAAAACCTAACCCTCAGGTTCAGGAGGAATAAGAAGAAAAACTAACCCCCAGGTTCTGGAGGAATAAGAAAAAATACTAACCCCCAGGTTCTGCGGGAATAAGAAGAAAAACTAACCCCTAGGTTCTGGAGAAATAAGAGGAAAAAGTAATCCCTAGGTTCTGGAAGAATAAGAGGAAAACCTAATCCCTAGGTTCTGGAAGAATAAGATGAAAAAGAAACACCTAGGTTCTGGAGGAATAAGAGGAAAAACAAACCCCTAGGTTCTGGAGGAATAAGAGGAAAAACTAGGTTCTGCAGGAATAAGAAGAAAAATTAACCCCAATGTTCTGGAGGAATAAGAAGAAAAACTAACCCCTAGGTTCTGGAGGAATAAAAGAGGAACTAAAGGTTCTTGGAGGAATAAAGAGAAAAACTAACCCCTAAGTTCTGAAAGAAAAAATAGGGAAAAAACTAACCCATAGGTTCTGGAGGAATAAGAGGAAAAACTAACCACTAGGTTCTGCAGGAATAAGAGGGAAAACGAACCCCTAGGTTCTGGAGGAATAAGAAGAAAAAATAACCCATAGGTTCTGAAGGAATGAGAGGAAAAACTAACCCCTAGGTTCTGGAGGAATGAGAGGAAAAACTAACACCTAGGTTCTGGAGGAATAAGAAGAAAAAGTAATCCCTAGGTTCTGGAGGAATAAGAAGAAAAACTAACCGTGGCTTCTGGAGGAATAAGAAGAAAAACTAACCCATAGGTTCTGGAGGAATAAGAGGAAAAACTAACCCCTAGGTTCTAGAGGAATAAGAAAAAAAACTGACCACTAGGTTCTGGGGAAAAAAGAAGAAAAACTAACCCCTAGGTTCTGGAGGAATAAAAGAAAAACCAGCCCCTAGGTTCTGGAAGAATAAGAGGAAAAACTAACCCCTAGGTTCTGAAGGAATTAAAAGAAAAACTAACCCCTAGGTTCTAGAGGAATAGGAAGATAAACTAGCCCTTAAGTTGTGGAGGAAAAAGAGGAAAGGGGAACCCCTAGGTTCTGGAGGAATAAGAGGAAGAACTAACCCCTAGGTTCTGGAGGAATAAGAGGAAAATCTAACCCCTAGGTTCTGGAGGAATAAGAGGAAAAACTGACCCCTAGGTTCTGGAGGAATACGAGGAAACATTGACCCCTAGGTTCTAGAGGAATATGAGAAAAAGATAACCAATAGGTTCTGGAGGAATAAGAGGAAACGATCACCCCTACGTTCTGGAGGAATAGGAGGAAAAACTAACCCCTAGGTTATGGAGGAATAAGAGGAAAGGCTAACCCTTAGTTTCTGGAGGAATAACAGGAAAAACTAACCCCTAGGTTCTGGAGGAATAAAAAGAAAAATTAACCCCTAAGTTCTGGAGGAAAAAGAGGAAAAACTAACCCCCAGGTTCTGAAGGAATAAGAAGAAAAACTAACCCCTAGGTTCTGGAGAAATAAGAGAAAAAGCTAACCCATAGGTTCTTGAGGAATGAGAAGAAAAACTAACCATTAGGATCTGGAAGAAAAAATGAAAAACTAACCCCTAGGTTCTGGAGGAATAAGAGGAAAAACTAACCGATAGGTTCTGGAGGAATAAGAAGAAAAACTAACCCCTAGGTTTTGGAGGAATAAGAAGAAAAACTAACCCCTAGGTTCTGGAGGAACAAAAAAGAAAAACTAACCCCAAGGTTCTGGAGGAATAAAAAAAAATACTAACCTCCAGGTTCTGCAGGAATAAGAAGAAAAATTAACAGCTAGGTTCTGGAGGAATAAGAAGAAAAACTAACTACAAGGTTCTGGAGGAATAAGAAGAAAAAACTAACCCCCAGATTCTGGAGGAATAAGAATAAAAACTAACTACAAGGTTCTGGAGGAATAAGAAGAAAAACTAACCCCCAGGTTCTAGAGGAATAAGAAGAAAAACTAACCCCCAGGCTCTGGGGGAATAAGACAAAATACTAACCCCTAGGTTTTGGAGGAATAAGAAGAAAAACTAAACCCCAGGTTCTGGAGGAATAGGAAGGAAAACTAACCCCCAGGTTCTAAAGGAATAAGAAGAAAAACTAACCCCCAGGTTCTGGAGGAATAAGAGGAAAAACTAACCCCTACATTCAGGAGGAATAAGAAGAAAAACTTACCCACAGGTTCTGGAGGAAAAAGAGGAAAAACTAACGCCTAGGTTCTGAAGGTACTCGAGGAAAAGCTAACCCCTATGTTCTGGAGGAATAAGGAGAAAAACTAACCCCCAGGTTCGAGAGTAATAAGGGGAAAAACTAACCCCTAGGTTCTGGAGAAATAAGAGGAAAAAGTAATCCCTAGGTTCTGGAAGAATAAGAGGAAGACCTAATCCCTAGGTTCTGAGGGAATAAGATGAAAAACAAACACCTAGGTTCTGGGGGAATAAGAGGAAAAACTAACCCCTAGGTTCTGGAGGAATAAGAGGAAAAGCTAACCAGAAAGTTCTGCAGGAATAAGAAGAAAAACTAACCCCCAGGTTCTGGAGGAATAAGAAGAAAAACTAACCCCTAGGTTATGCAGGAATAAGAGGAAAACCAACCCCTAGGTTCTGGAGGAATAAGAGGAAAAACTAACCCATAGGTTCTGGAGGAATAAGAGGAAAACCTAACCACTAGGTTCTGCAGGAATAAGAGGGAAAACTAACCCCTAGGTTCTGGAGGACTAAGAAAAAAAACTAACCCACAGGTTCTGGAGGAATGAGAAGAAAAACTAACCCCTAGGTTCTGGAGGAATTAGAAGAAAAACTAACACCTAGGTTCTGGAAGAATAAGAAGAAAAAGTAACCCCTAGGTTCTGGAGGAATAAGAAGAAAAACTAACCCTGGCTTCTGGAGGAATAAGAAGAAAAATTAACCCATAGGTTCTGAAAGAATAGGAGGGAAAACTAACCCCAAGGTTCTGGAAGAATAAGAAGAAAAACTAAACCCTAGGTTCTAGAGGAATAAGAAGAAAAAATGACCACTAGGTTCTGGAGTAAAAAGAAGAAAAACTAACCCCTAGGTTCTGGAGGAATAGGACAAAAAACTAACCCCTAGGTTCCGGAGGAATTAAAAGGAAAACTAACCCCTAGGTTCTGGAGAAATAGGAAGAAAAACTAGCCTATAGGTTCTGGAGGAATAAGAGGAAAAACTAACACCTAGGTTCTGGAGGAATAAGAGGAAAAACTAACCCATAGGTTCTGGGGGAAAAAATGGAAAAACAGACCCTTAGGTTCTGGAGGAATAAGAGGATAAACTACCCCCTAGGATCTGGAGGAATAAGAGGAAAAGCTATCCCCCAGGTTCTGGAGGAATAAGAGGAAAAAATAACACCTAGGTTCTGGAGGAATAATAGGAAAAACTAACCGCTAGGTTCTGGAGGAATAAGAAGAAAACCTAACCCCAAGGTTCTGGAGGAATAAGAGGGAAAACTAACCCCTAGGTTCTGGAGGGATAAGAAGAAAAACTAACCCCAAGGTTCTGGAGGAATAAAGAGAAAAACTAACCCCTAGGTTCTGGAGGAATAAGAAGAAAAACTAACCCACAGGTTCTGTATGAATAAGAGGAAAATTAGCCCCTAGGTTCTAGAGGAATAAGAGGAAAAACTTACCCACAGGTTCTGGAGGAATAAGAGGATAAACTAACCCCCAGGTTCTGGAGGAATAAAAGGAAAAACCCCTATATTCTGAAGGAACTCGAGGAAAAGCTATCCCCTATGTTCTGGAGGAATAAGAAGAAAAATTAACCCCTAGGTTCTGGAGGAATAAGAAGAAAAACTAACCCCTATGTTCTGGAAGAATAAGAGGAAAAACTAACCCCTAGGTTCTGGAAGAATAAGAGGAAAAACTAATCCCTAGTCTCTAAAAGAATAAGAGGAAAAACTAACCCATAGGTTCTAGAAGAATAAGAATAAAAACTAACACCTAGGTTCTGAAAGAATGAAGAAAAACTAACCCCTAGGTTCTGGAGAAATAAGAGGAAAAACTAAATCCTATAGTCTGAAGGAACTCGAAGAAAATCTAACCCCGATGTGTTGGAGGAATAAGAAGAAAAGCTAACCCATAGGTTCTGGAGGAATAAGAAACACTAACCTCTAGGTTCTGGAGGAATGAGGAAAAATTAACCCCTAGGTCCTAGAGGAATAAGAGGAAAAACTAACACCTAGGTTCTGGAGGAATAAGAGGAAAAACTAACCCCTAGGTTCTGCAGGAATAAAAGGAAAAACTAACCCCTATGTTCTGCAGGAATAAGAGGAAAAATTAACATATAGGTTCTGGAGGAACAAGAGGAAAAACTAACCCGTATGTATTGGAAGAATAAGAGGAAAAACTAACCCCTAGGTTCTGGAGGAATAATAGGAAAAACTAACACCTAGGTTCTGGAGGAATATGAGGAAAAACTAAACCCTAAGTTCTACAGGAAAAAGTGGAAAAACTAACCCCTAGGTTGTGGAGGAATTAAAAGAAAAACTATCCCCTAGGTTCTGGAGGAATAGGAAGAAAAACTAACCCCTAAGTTCTAGAGAAATAAGAGGAAAAAGTAACCACTAGGTTCTGGAGGAATAAGAAGAATACTAACCCCTAGGTTTTGGAGGAATAAGAGGAAAAACTAACCCCGAGGTTCTGAAAAATAAGAGGAAAAACTAACCCCTATGTTCTGGAGGAATAAGAGGAAAAACTAACCACTAGGTTCTGGAAGAATACTAGGAAAAACTAACTGCTATGCTCTGGAGGAATAAGAAGAAAACTAAACCATCTGTTCTGGAGGAATAAAAGGAAACACTAACAACTAGGTTCTGGAGGAATAAAAGGAAAATCTAATCCCTGGCTTCTGGAAGAATAAGAGGAAAAACTAACCCCTAGGTTCTGCAAGAATATGAAGAAAAACTAACCCCTAGGAAATAGAGGAAAAACTAACCCTCAGGATCTGGAGGAATAAGAGGAAAAACAGACACCTAGGTTCTGGAGGAATAAGAAGAAAAACTAACCAAAAGGTTCTGGAGGAATAAGAGGAAAAACTAACCCTTAGTTTCTGGAGGAATAAGACGAAAAGCTAACCCCTAGGTTCTGGAGGAATAAGAAGATAAACTAACCCCTAGGTTCTGGAGGAATATGAGGAAAAACTAACCCCTAGATTCTGGAGGAATAAGAGGAAAAACTAACACATAGGTTCTGGGGGAATAAGAGGAAAATCTAATCCCTGGCTTCTGGAGGAATAAGAGGAGAAAATAACCCCTAGGTTCAGCAGGAATAAGAAGAAAAACTAAATAAGAAGAAAGCCTAACCCTTAGGTCTTGGAGGAATAAGAGGAAAAACTAACCACTAAGTTCTGAAGGAATAAGAGGAAAAACTAACCCCTAGGTTCTGGAGGAATAAGAAGAAAAACTAACTCCTCGGTTCCGGAGGAATAAGAGGAAAAACTAACCCCTAGGTTCTGGAGGAATAGGAGGAGAAACTAAACAACCTGTTCTAGAGGAATAAGAGGAAAAAATAACACCTAGGTTCTGCAGGAATAAGAAGAAAAACTAACCCCTAGGTTCTGGAGGAATAAGAGGAAAATCTAACCCCTAGGTTCTGTAGGAATAAGATGAAAAACAAACCCCCAGGATCTGGAGGAATAAGAGGAAAAATAAACCCCTAATTCTGCAGGAATAAGAAAAAAACTAACCCCTAGGTTCTGGAGGAGTAAGAGGAAAAACTAACTACTAGGTTCTAGAGGAATAAGAGGAAAAACTAACACCTAGGATCTGGAAGAAAAAGAGAAAAAAACTAACCCATAGGTTCTAGAAAAATAAGAAGAAAAGCTAACCCCTAAGTTCTGGAGGAAAAAGAAGAAAAACTAACCCCTAGGTTCTGGAGGAATAAGAGGGAAAACTAACCCATACATTCTGGAGAAATAAGAAAAAAAACTAACCCCCAGGATCTGGAGGAATAAGAGAAAAACTAACGCCTAGGTTCTGGAGGAATAAGAGTAAAAAATAACCCCTAGGTTCTGGAGGAATAAGAGGAAAAACTAACCCCTAGGATCTGCTGGAATAAGATGAAAAGCTAACCCCCAGGTTATGCAGGAATAAGAGGAAAAACTAACCCCTAGGTTATGGAGGAATAAGATGAAAAGCTAACCCCTATGTCCTAGAGGAATAAGAAGAAAAACTTACCCCCAGGTTCTGGAGGAATAAGAAGAAAAACTTACCCACAGGTTCTGGAGGAATAAAAGGAAAAACTAACTCCTAGGTTCTTGAGGAATAAGAGGAAAAGCCAACCCCTATGTTCTGGAGGAATAAGAAAAACTAAACAATAGGTTCTGGAGGAAAAAGAGGAAAAATTAACCCCTAAGTTCTGGAGGAATAAGAAGAAAAACTAACCCATAGGTTCTGGAGGAATAAAAGGAAAAACTAACCCCTAGGTTATGGAGGAATAAGAAAAACTAACCCCTAGGTTCTGGAGGAATAAGAGGAAAAACTAACCCCTAGCTTCTGGAGGAATAAGAGGAAAAGCTAACCCCCAGGTTCTGGAGGAATAAGAGGAAAAACTAACCCCTAGGTCCTAGAGGAAAAAGACGAAACAGTAAACCCTAAATTCTGGATGAAAAAGAAGAAAAACTAATCCAAGGTTCTGGAGGAATGAAAAAAAACAAAACCCCTAAGTTCTGGAAGGAAAAATAACTTAGGTTCTGGAGGAATAAGAAAAAAAAAAACTAGGTTTCTGGAAGAATAGAAAGAAAAACTAACACATAGGTTATGTAGGAATAGGAAAATCTAACCCCTAGGTTTTGCTGGAATAAGAGGAAAACCCAACCTTTACGATCTGGAGGAATAAGATGAAAAACCTACCTTTAGGTTCTAGAGAAATAAGAGGAAAAACTAACCTCTAGGTTCTGGAGGAATAAGAAGAAAAACTAACCCCTAGGTTCTGGAGGAGTAAGAAGAAAATGCAACCCCTAGGTTCTGGAGGAATAAGAGGAAAAACTAGCCCCTAGGTTCTAGAGGAATAAGAAGAAAAACTAACCCCTAGGTTCCTGGAGGAAACGAAGAAAAAACTAACCCCGTACGGGTCCCTGGAGGAATAAGAAGAAAAACTTAACCCCTAAGGTTCTGGAGGAAAAGTAAGAAAAAAAAGAAAAAACTAACCACTAGGTTTCTGGAGGGAATAAGGAGGAAAAAACTAACCCCCCCCCCCATTAAGGTTTCTGGAGGGAATAAGGTTACTGTAAAAAAAAACGGAATCAGGGAAAAATTAAGCCCCAGGTTTCTGGGCTGGAATAAAGAAAAAAGGTAAAAAAACCAACCTTTAACGATTCTTGGGGAAGAATTAAGAATAAAAATTAAATAATACCCTAGGTTGTCCTGAAATAATAAAAGGGAAAAAACTAACCCCGCTCTACGGTTTCTGGGGGAAGGACTAAAAAAGAAAAAGACAAAACTAACCCCTAAAGGTTTTCGGCGGAATAAGAAGAAAGTAAAAACCTAACCCCCAGGTTCTAGAGGAATAGAGGAAAAACTAACCACTTCAGGTCGTTGTGGCAGGAATAAGAAGAAAAACTTAAACCTTCTTTAGGTTTTGGGGAATAAAAAGGAAAAACTAACCCCCGGCTAGGTTCTGGAGGAATAGAAAGAAAACTACACTTATGTTCTGGAAGAATAAGAGGAAAAACTTACCCCTAGGTTCTGGAGGAATAAGAGGAAAATCTAACCCCCAGGTTCTGAAGGAATAAGAAGAAAAACTAACCCCCAGGTTTTGGAGGAATAAGAGGAAAAACTAACCCCAAGGTTCTGGAAGAATAAGAGCAAAACCTAACCCTCAGGTTCTGGAGGAATAAGAGCAAAAACTAACCCTAAGGTTCTGGAGAAATAAGAGGAAAAACTAACCCCTAGGTTTTGGAGGAATAAGAAGAAAAAGTAACCCATAGGTTCTGGAGGAATAAAAGGAAAAACTAACACCCAGGTTCTGGAGAATAAGAGGAAAAACTAACACCAAGGTTCTGGAGG
The DNA here is from genome assembly GCF_015104395.2 of Macrobrachium nipponense. Classification (NCBI taxonomy): domain Eukaryota; kingdom Metazoa; phylum Arthropoda; class Malacostraca; order Decapoda; family Palaemonidae; genus Macrobrachium; species Macrobrachium nipponense. Next base: position 63,706,841 of record NC_087214.1, on the reverse strand, counting down.
AATAAGAGGAAAAACTAAGCCCCTAGGTTCTGGAGGAATAAGAGGAAAAACTAACCCCTTGGTTCTGGAGGAATAAGAGGAAAAACTAACCCCCAGATTCTGTAGGAATAATAGGAAAAACTAACCCCTACGTTCTGGAGGAAATAGAAGATAAACTAACCCCTAGGTACTGGAGGAATAAGAGGAAAAACTAACTCCTAGGATCTGAAGGAATAAGAAGAGAAGCTAACCCCTAGGTTTTGGAGGAATAAGAGGAAAAACTAACCCCTAGTTTCTGGAGGAATAAGAGGAAAAACTAACACTTAGGTTCTCGAGGAATAAGAAAAAAATAACCCCAAGGTTCTGGAAGAATAAGAGGAAAAACTAACCCCTAGGTTCTGGAGGAATAAGAGGAAAAACTAACCCCCAGGTTCTGGAAGAATAAGAAGAAAAACTAACCCCTAGGTTCTGGAGGAATAAGAGAAAAAAACTAACCCTCAGCTTCTGGAGGAATAAGAGGAAAAACTAAATCCTAGGTTCTGGGGGAATAAGAGGAAAAACTAACCCCTAGGTTCTGGAGGAATTAGAAGAAAAACTAACCACTAGGTTTTGGAGGAATAAGAAGAAAACCAACCACTAGGTTCTGGAGGAATAAGAGGAAAAATAACCCCTAGGTTCTGGAAGAATAGGAGGAAAAACTAACCCCTAGGATCTGAAGGAATAAGAAGAAAAACTAACCCCATGTTCAGGAGGAATAAGAGGAAAAACAAACCCCTAGGATCTGGAGGAATAAGAGGAAAAAGTAACCTCAGCTTCTGGAGTAATAACAGGAAAAACTAACCCCCAGGTTTTGGAGGAATAAGAGGAATAACTAACCCCCAGGTTCTGGAGGAAAAAGAGGAAAAACTAACCCCCAGGTTCTGGAGGAAAAAGAGGAAAAACTAACCCCCAGGTTCTGGAGGAATAAAAAGAAAAACTAACCCCTAAGTTCTGGAAGAATAAGAGGAAAAACTAACCCCTAGGTTCTGGAGGAAAAAGAGGAAAATCAAACCCCCAAGGTTCTGGAGGAATAAGAGGAAAAAGAGGAAACTAACAAACCCCAAGGTTCTGGAGGAATAAGAGGAAAAACTAACCCCTATATTCTGAAGGAAATAGAGGAAAAACTAACCCCTAGGTTCTGGAGAAATAAAAGGAAAAACTAACCCCTATATTCTGAAGGAATAAGAGGAAAAACTAACCCCTATGTTCTGGAGAAATAAGAGGAAAAACTAACCCCCAGGTTCTGGAGGAATAAGAAGAAAAACTAATCCCTAAGTTCTGGAAGAATAAGAGGAAAAACTAACCCCTAGGTTCTGGAGAAAAAGGAAAAACTAACCCCCTAGGTTCTGGAGGAATAAAAGGAAAAACTAACCCCTATATTCTGAAGGAATAAGAGGAAAAACTAACCCCTAGGTTCTGGAGAAATAAAAGGAAAAACTAACCCCCAGGTTCTGGAGGAATAAGAAGAAAACCTAACCCCTAAGTTCTGGAAGAATAAGAGGAAAAACTAACCCCTAGGTTCTATACAAATAAGAGGAAGAACTAACCCCCAGATTCTGGAGGAATAAGAAGAAAAACTAACCCCTAAGTTCTGGAAGAATAAGAGGAAAAACTAACCCCTAGGTTCTGGAGGAATAAGAAGAAAAACTAACCCCCTAGGTTCTGGAGGAATAAGAGGAAAAACTAACCCCTAGGTTCTGGAGGAATAGGAGGAAAAACTAACCCCTAGGTTCTGGAGAGATAAGAGGAAAAACTAACCCCCAGGTTCTGGAGGAATAAGAAGAAAAACTAACCCCTAAGTTAACTAACCCCTAGGTTCTGGAGGAATAAGAAGAAAAACTTAACCCCCTAGATTCTGGAGGAATAAGAGGAAAAACTAACCCCTAGGTTCTGGAGGAAAAAGAAGAAAAATTAACCCCCTAGGTTCTGGAGGAATAAGAGGAAAAACTAACCCCTAGGTTCTGGAGTAATAAAAAGAAAACTAACCCTCTAGGTTCTGGAGGAATAAGAGGAAAAACTAACCCATAGGTTCTGGAGGAATAAGAAGAAAAAACTAACCCCTATATTCTGAAGGAATAAGAGGAAAAACTAACCCCTAGGTTCTGGAGAAATAAGAGGAAAAACTAACCCCCAGGTTCTGGAGGAATAAGAAGAAAAACTAACCCCTAAGTTCTGGAAGAATAAGAGGAAAAACTAACCCCTAGGTTCTGGAGGAATAAGAAGAAAAACTAACCCCTAGGTTCTGGAGGAATAAGAGGAAAAACTAATCCCCTAGGTTCTGGAGGAATAGGAGGAAAAACTTACCCCTAGGTTCAGGAGGAATAAGAGGAAAAACTAACCACTAGGTTCTGGAGGAATAAGAAGAAAAACTAACCTCTAGGTTCTGGAGGAATAAGAGGAAAAACTAACCCCTAGGTTCTGGAGGAATAAGAGGAGAAACTAACCCCTAGGTTCTGAAGGAATAAGAGAAAAAAACCAACCACTATGTTCTGGAGGAATAAGAGGAAAAACTAACCTCTAGGTTCTGGAGGAATAAGAGGAAAAACCAACACCTTGGTTCTGGAGGAATAAGAAAAACTAACCCCTACGTTCTGGAGGAATAAGATGAAAAACTAACCCCTAGGTTCTGGAGGAATAAGAGGAAAAACTGACCCCTAGGTTCTGGATGAATAAGAGGAAAAATTAACCCCTAGGTTCTATAGGAATAAGAGGAAAAACTAACCCATAGGTTCCGGAGGAATAAGAGGAAAAACGAACCGCTAGGTTCTGGAGGAATAAGAGGAAAAACTAACCACAAGGTTCTGCAGGAATAAGAGGAAAAACTAACCCCTAGGTTCTGGAGGAATAAGAGAAAAAACCAACCACTAGGTTCTGTAGGAATAAGAGAAAAACTAACCCCTAGGTTCTGGAGGAATAAGAGGAAAAACTAAAACCTAGGGTCTGGAGGAATAAGAGGAAAAACTAAAACCTAGGGTCTGGAGGAATAAGAGGAAAAATTAACCCCCAGGTTCTGTAGGAATAAGAGGAAAAACTAACCCCTAGGTTCTGGAGGAAAAAGAGGAAAAACTAACCCCTAGGTTCTGACCTTACCTTACCTTACCTTACAGTTCGTTCGGGTTGCCCCAGGTCCCTCAGTGTGAGGCACCTCTAATGTCTACCAGAGAGTTGCTAGTACATCTTCCGGTATATTTTGCATCTTCCAATCTTGGATGGTCTGGGATGCAGTTTAGATATTTGTCGAGCTTATTCTTAAACACATCTACGCTCACTCCTGATATATTCCTCAGATGAGCTGGCAACGCATTGAATAGACGCTGCATTATCGATGCTGGTGCGTAGTGGATTAATGTCCTGTGTGCTTTCCTTATTTTTCCTGGTATTGTTTTGGGCACTATTAATCTACCTCTGCTTGCTCTTTCTGATATTTTTAGTTCCATGATATTTTCTGTTATTCCTTCTATCTGTTTCCATGCCTGAATTATCATGTAGCGTTCTCTTCTCCTTTCTAGACTATATAATTTTAATGACTGTAGTCTTTCCCAGTAGTCAAGGTCCTTAACTTCTTCTATTCTAGCTGTAAAGGACCTTTGTACACTCTCTATTTGTGCAATATCCTTTTGATAGTGTGGGTACCATATCATATTGCAATATTCAAGTGGACTACGAACATATGTTTTATAAAGCATAATCATGTGTTCAGCTTTTCTTGTTTTGAAGTGCCGTAACAACATTCCCATTTTTGCTTTACATTTTGCCAAAAGAATTGCTATTTGATCATTGCATAACATGTTCCTATTCATCATCACACCAAGGTCTTTAACTGCTTCCTTATTTGTGATTGTCTCATTATTAGGTCCCCTATATGCATATAGCTTTCCTTCTCTGTCTCCATAAATTTATTTGATTCAAATTTATCAGAGTTAAATACCATCCTATTTTCCTCTGCCCAATCATATACTTTGTTAAGGTCTCTTTGTAGAGCGTTCCTATTCTTCTCACAAGTAATTTCTACTTATTCTTGTGTCATCAGCGAAACTACTCACTACCGAATCCTTAACATTACTGTCTATGTCTTCAATCATAATAACAAACAGTATTGCAGCTAACACCGTACCTTGTGGCACACCGGATATTACCTTGGTTTCATCCGATTTCTCATCGTTTGCAATAACTATCTGTTTTCTGTTGTGTAAAAATTCTTTTAACCATCTTCCTATTTTATCTACGATATTGTGTTTTCTAATTTTCTTTGCTAATATATTATGGTCTACTTTGTCAAAAGCTTTTGCAAAGTCTAGATAAACCACATCTGTTTCATTTCCGCTTTTCATATTGGACTAACAGTTGGTGGACTAACAGTTGGGTTTGTGTACTTTTTCCGGGTACGAAACCGTGTTGTCCTATATTAAACAAATTATTTTTTATTAAATGTTTCATAATATTTTTCTTCATTACCCTTTCATACACTTTCATAATATGTGATGTTAGACTCACAGGCCTATAATTACTTGCCTCAAGTCTTGATCCACTTTTGAAAGTAGGGGTGATATATGCTAATTTGTGCTCATCATAAATCTTGCCTGTATCTACACTTTGTCTTAATAATATTGCAAGTGGCTTTGCGATAGAATGAACTACTTTCTTTAACAAAATAGCAGGGATTCCATCAGGCCCTGCAGCAGCTCCATTTTTAATTTCATTAATTGCCTGCACAATATCAGCTTCATTAATTTCTATGTCAGCTAGATATTCACTATTTTCGTCCCTTACTTCTATATCATTATCTTCATTATCTATTCTAGGGGTGAATTCTCTCTTATATCGTTCTGCAGTATGTTGCAATTTCCTTTTTTTCATTCGTTAATCTCCCTTCAATTCTCAGAGGGCCTATTTCTATTCTTCTTTTATTCATCTTCTTCGCATATGAGTATAATAGTTTGGGGTTTTGCTTGATATTTAATAGGGTTTTTCTTCCAATTCCCGTTTTCATTTTCTTTTGATTGTATAATCTTTTGTTCTGCATTTTTCTATCTTACTTTTTAGTTCTATAACTTTCCATGCATTTTTTTCTTTTGCAAGACCTTTTTTCCACTTTCTGATTTTCTGGAACAAGATCCTTCTGTCTCTTGGCATGCATGAATGATGTTTACTTTTCTTCTTCGGTATATATTTATCCACTATTTTCTCTAATATTTTATATAATATCTCCGTATTTACCCTTATGTCATCGCTTACGAAATGTTATCCCAATCTTTGTTTAATTCTTCATTTATTTCTGACCATTTTATATTTTTACTGTAGAAGTTGTATTTTCCATATCCTTCCCACTTTTTCATTTCTTGCTTATCTCTGTTTTCACTTGCTTTGGAATGAACTGTTAATTCTATGACATTATGGTCTGAAATACTCGCATTATAAACTATTATTTCTTTAACATAATTCACCTCGTTCACAAATACTAGGTCTAAAGTATTTTCCTTTCTTGTTGGCAGGTGATTTATTTGTTGAATGTTGTATTCTAGTAGCATATCTAATAGCTTTTCGAATTGCCTCTTATCTTCTGCACTACTATTACTCTCTTTTTTATATATATAAGTACATCCACAATCTCCTATTCGCTTCTTTCCATTCTACGAAAGGAAAGTTGAAGTCACCAGATAGGAGAATAGTCCAGTCCTTGTGATTTCTACATATATCATCCATTTTCAATTATTAAGTCAAACTCTTAGTATTAGGAGGTCTATATATTACTATGTTCATTAATTTTTCAGATTCAAATTCTACCGCTATTAGTTCACATTCTGAGTTACTATATTTCTCATATATTTTTCCTTGTTTTTTGTCTTTCCCATATATTGCGGTTCCCCCTTGATTCCTATTTTTTCTATCTGATCTATAAGTTTGGAACCCTTTTATTTGATCATCATTCCCAGTCTCTTGGGAATACCAGGTTTCACTTATATTCATTATATCCATTTTTCTTTTCAATTTGGGTTAGTTCTTCTAAGTACTCTATTTTTCTTTTTGAGTTACTCGTAACTAAACCCTGCGCATTCATCACTATGATGGTTTGCGTGTTTTCTCCTTCATTTAATATTGGTAGTAATAAGGATTTTCCATGTCTCTTTCCTGTTCTGGTATGTTGTTCTTTTTTTTCATTCCAGAAATTCTGACATTAAAAATCCAACTTTTTCCATAATATTTGATCTTCCTTCATCATAATTATTCATTTTGTTCTGAATCTGCAATTTTCTCCGTTTCTGCAATATCCTCTTGCATAATAAATACAGTTATTATCCCTTGAGTAGAATTTTGGAGCTGATGCATTGAAATTTTTTGCTGACATCTCTGCATATCTCATTGGTGGTTTGCTTTTCTCTTTTACCTGATATTCTTGATTTCTCTCTTTATTTGTTTCTTTCTTATTTTGGATTTTATTACTTGGTTGGTTATTTATTTGATTATTATTCATGGCTACAGGGTGCATATATTTGCATTTTTTGTCGAACTTACATCCTTTTCCTTCTTTTAGGTTTTTGCATATTTTTGGATGCAGATCTCTGCAATCATCCCCATATCCATCTAGGTATGCACATTTACCATATATTTCATAGTTGTGACATACCTTAGGATGTTTGTAGTAACATCTTTCTCCAAATCTGCAATTCCCTCTTTTCAAAAGGTTGCAGATTTTGTCTTTCTTGTCTATTTTTTCCTCTTTCCCGTCATTGTGTAGATCTGGGTAGAGCCTCTTCGGGATTTGCTTTTCTGTTGCCATATCGTAATTTATTTCTTCGTAGGTATGCTGCTTTATTGCCTCATATGTAGTATCAATGAGTATCTCTGCATCCATACTTTTATCTTGTTCTTTGTTTTCCTTATTTTTTTCTGTCATTTCATTTTTGTTTACTTCTCTTCCGCTTTCCTCCTCTTCTTCTTCTTCTTCTTCTTCTTCCTCTTCCTCTTCTTCTTCATCCTCAACTATTTGTACATTCAATCTTGATTTAATAACATTGTCTATCCATGATAGACATGTTGAACAAAAAATTCTTGTATCTTTTCTCATATCTTGTATTACCTCAGCACACTGTGGATGGGTCGGAATGTTGCATGCAGCACATTTTCTGATTAGGTTTTGTGAATTGACTATGCTATACCATACCTTACACAGTTTGCATGCTTTTGGCATTCTTTTTCCTAATGCGTCAATTAGGAATAAGAGGAAAAACTAACCCCTAGGATATGAAGGAATAAGAAAAACTAACCCCTAGGTTCTGGAGGAATAAGAAGAAAAGCTAACCCCTAGGTTCTGGAGGAATAAGAGGAAAAACTAAACCCTAGGTTCTGGAGGAATAAGAGGAAAAAGTAACCCCTAGGTTCTGGAGGAATAAGAGGATAAACTAACCCGTGGGTTCTGGAGGGATAAGATGAAAAACTAACCCATAGGTTCTGGAGGAATAAGAAAAAAACTAAACCTCAGGTTCTGTAGGAATAAGAGGAAAAACTAACCCAAAGGTTCTGGAGGAATAAGATGAAAAACGAACCCCTAGGTTCTGGAGAAATAAGAAGAAAAACTAACCCCTATATTCTGAAGGAATAAGAGGAAAAACTAACCTCTAGGTTCTGGAGGAATAAGAGGAAAAGCTAACCTCCAGGTTCTGGAGGAATAAGAGGAAAAACTAACCCCTAGGTTCTGGAGGAATAAGAGGAAAAACTAACCCCTAGGTTCTGGAGGAATAAGAAGAAAAACTAAACCCTAGGTTCTGGAAGAATAATAAGAAAAACTAATCCCCAGGTTTGGTTTTGGAATAAAAGTAAGAAAAAGTCAAACCCCTAGGTTCTGGAGGAATACGAAGAAAAACTAACCCATAGGTTATGTAGGGATAGGAAAAACTAACCCCTAGGTTCTACAAGAATAATAGGAAAAACCAACCTTTACGATCTGGAGGAATAAGATTTGAAAAAACCTACCCCTAGGTTTTCTAGAGAAATAAGACTAAAACCCTAGGGTTCTGAGGTAAGAAGGAAAAAACAACCCCTAGTTTATGGAGAATAAGAAAAATGAAAAAAGCAACCCCTAGGTTCGGAGGAAATAAGGGAAAAAAAAAAGAAAAAAGCCCTAGGTCTGGGGAAAATAAGAGGAAAAAACTAGCCCTAGGTTCTGGGAGGAATTTAAGAAGGAAAAAGGCTACTCCTCCGGGTTCCCTGGAGGATAAGGAAAAAATAACCCCTAGGTTTCTGGCGGAATAAGAGGAAAAAAACCTAACCCCTAGGTTTCTGGAAAAATAAAGAAGAAAAACTAAAACCCCCTCGGTTCTGGAATAATAAGCAGGAAAAAATCTGACCCCGCTAGGTTCTGGAGGAAATAAGAGGCAAAAACTAACTCCCAGGATTCTGGAGGGATAAGAGGAAAAAAACTAACCCCCTAGAATATGGAGGAAATAAGAGGAAAAAAAACTCACTCCCAGGTTCTGGAGGGATAACGAGGTAAAACCTAACCCCTAGGATCTGGATCGGAATAACACGAAAAAAACTAACCCCTAGGTTTTCTGGGGGAATCAATAAGAAAAAAAAAAAAACTAACCCCCCTAGGATCCTGGAGCAATAAGAGGAAAAAACTAACTCCAACGGTTCTGGTGAGGGATAAGAGGTAAAAACAAACTAAACCCTAGGTATCTGGAAGAATAAAACGAAAAAACTAACCCACTAGGTTCTGGAGGAAATAAGAACAGAAAAAACAAACTAACCCCTCTAGGTTCTGGAGGAAGTAAGGGAAAAAGGAAAAAAACAAACTCCTAGGATCTGGAGGAATAAAGGAAAAAGGAAAAATTAACCCTCAGCTTCTGGAGGTAATAACCAGGAAAAACTAACCCCCAGGCTTTGGGAGGAATAAGAGAAATAACTAACCCCCAGGTTCTGTAGGAAAAAGACGAAAAAAACTAACGGACCCAGGGTTCATGCAGGAAAAAAGAGGCAAAAACTAAACCCCCAGGTTCTGGAGGAATAAGAAGAAAACTAACCCCCTCAAGTTCTGGTGAAGAACTAAGAGGGGGGGGGGAAAAAAAAAAAAAAAAACTAACCCCACCCTATGTTCTGGAGGAATAAGAGGAAAAAAAACAAACCCCCCTAGGTTCTGAGAATAAGTTGAGGAAAAACAAAAAAAACCCCACCCCTAGGTTTATGGAGGAATAAGAGGAAAAACTAACCCTATATGAAAGAAATAAAGAGGAAAAATAACTAACCCCGGAGGTTCTGGAGAAATAAAAGGAAAAAACCTACCCCGGCTAATATTCTGAAGGAAAATTGAGAAAAAGGAAAAACTAACCCCCTAAGTTCTGGAGGAATAAGAGGGAAAAAACTAACCCCCTATTGGTTCCCCTGGAGCAATAAGAGGAAAAACTAACCCCTATTGGTACTGGAAGAATATGAGGAAAAAGGTAACCACTAGGTTCTGGAGGAATAAGAGAAAACTAACCCCATACGTTTCTGGAGGAATATGAGGAATAACCGGCCCTATAAGTTCTGAGAGGACTACAGGAAAAACTAACCCCTAGGTTAGGAGGAATATGAGGCAAAAAACTAACCCGTATGTTTCTGGAAGAATCAGAGGAAAAAACAACTACCGTCAGGTTCTGGAGGAATGGTTAAGAGGAAAAAACTAACCCCTAGAATTCTGGTGGATATATGAGGAAACTCTAACCCCTAGGTTCTGGAGGGCAAAATAACAGAAAAAACTAACTGCTAGGTTCTCTGGTTAGAATAGGCAAGGGAAAAACTAACCTCTAGGTCTGGAGAAATGAGTGAGGAAAAATTAAGACCCCCGGGATTTCTGGAGGCTAATAGGAAAAATCTAACACCTAGGTTCTGGAGGGGGGGGGGAAAATAAGAGAAAGAATAACGCTAGTTTGGTTTATGAGGAAAAAGAAGAAAAACTAACCCCCAGGGTTCTGGAGAATATAGGGATCCTAAACTAACCCCTAAGTTCTGGAGGAAAAAAGAGGAAAAAATAACCCCTAGTTCTGAGGAAAGGAAGAAGAAAAACTAACCCCTAGGTTCTGGAGGAGTAAGGATGAAAACTAATAACCCATAGGTTCTGGAGGGAATAAGATAAAAACAAACCCCTAACCTCTAAGGTTTCTGGAGGAATACGAGGAAAAAACAAACTACCAATCCGGCTTCTAGGTTCTGGAGGAAAAAGAGGAAAAAACGGACCCCTAGGTACTGGAGGAATATGAGGAAAAACTAACCCCCTATGTTCTGGGGGAAATAAATGGAAAAACCTTACCCCCTAACAGTTCTGGAGGAATAAGAGGAAAAACTAACCCTACGTTCTGGAGGTAATATGAGGAAAAAATAACCTCTAGTTCTGGAGGAAATAAAAAAAAACGGGGGGAGGGCAAAAAAACTAACCCCTGGAGGTCTGGGGATACTCTGAGTAAAAACTAACCATAGTTTCTGGAAGAATAAGAGCAGAAACTAACCCTTAAGGTTTCGGGAGAATAAGGAAAAACTAACCCCTGCATTCTGAGGAATATGAGGAATCTCTAAACCCCCTAGGTTCTGGAGAATAACAGGAAAAACTAACCCCTGGTTTTGGCTGGAGGAATAAGAGGAACAACTACCCATAGTTCTGGAGGCAATAAAGATGAAAAACGCTAACCCCTAGGTGTCTGGTGAGGAAATAATAAGCAAAAAAACTAATACCCCTATGTTCTGGAGGAAATAAGGGAAAAGGAAAAATCTAACCCCTAGGTTCAGGAGGAAATAAAGAAAAAAACAACTAACCCTAAGTCTCTTGGAAGGAATAAGAGGAAAAATCGTAAACCCCAGGATATTGAAGGAATAAGGAAGAAAAAAACTAACCCCACAGGGGTTCTGAAGGAAAAAGAGGAAAAAACTAAACCCCTATAGGTTTCTTGAGGAATAAAGAGAAAAAAACCAAACCCCCTAGGTTGTGGGGAAGGAATTAAGGAGGAAAAACCTAACCCCTTCCATAGGTCTGGTGGAGGAATAAGAGGGAAAAAAACTAACCCCAGTGGCTTCTGGGAGGGAAAATTAAGAGGAAAAAATAACTCCTGGCTTCTGGAGGAATAACAGAAGGAAAACTAACCCGTAGATTTCTAATAGGAATAAGAGGAAAAACTAACCTCTAGGTTCTGGCGGAATACGTAGGAAAAAATAACCCCTAGGTTTGGAGGAAAAGAAGAAAAACTAACCCCTTAGGTTCGTGGCTAGCAATAAGAAGAAAAACTAACCCCTAGGTTTCTGGCGAATAAGAGGAAAAACAACCCCTAGGTTCGGAGGAATAAGGGAAAACGATCCCTAGGTTCTGGAAGGAATAAGAAGGAAAAAATAACCCCTAAGTTCCCCTGGAGGAAAATTTTAAGGAGGAAAAACTAAAACCCTGGGTCAGGAAGGAATTAAGAGGAAAAACCTAACCTAGGTTCTGGAAGGTAATAATGAGGAAAAATTAACCCTAGTTTCTGGAAGGAATTAAGAGGAAAAACCCCAACCTATAGGTTCTGGAGGAAATAAGAAAAAAAATAACCTAGGAAAATCTGGAAGGACCCTTAAGGGAGGAAAAACTTAACCCCTAGGATTCTGGAAGGAATAAGAGGGGAAAAAACTAAACCCCTACGGTTCTGGAGTAAATATGGGAAGAACTTTTCTAAACCCCTAGGTGTCTGGGGAATAAGAAAAAAAGAACCCTAGGTTCTGGAGGACTAAGAGGAAAAAGAAAATCTGAACCTTAGGTTCTTGGAGGAATACGAAAAAAGGAAAAACTAACCCCTCCCAGGTTCTCGAGGGAAAAAAATAATCCCTAGGAATTGGAGGAATCGAAGGAAAACAAACTCCAAGGTTTGGAGGGGTAAGAGGAAAAAATAAACCTAGGACTGGAAGGAATAAAACGGAAAAAACGAACCTCTAAGGTTCTGGGAGGGAATAGACAAAACCCCTTTAACCCCTAGGTTCTGGAGGAATAAGAAAAATAACCAATAGGTTAAACTGGAGGAATAAGAGAAAAGACCCCTAACCCCTGGTTTCTGGGCGGATAAGAAAAACGAAAAACTAACCCCTAGGTTTCTGGAGGGAATAAGAAGAAAAAAAAACTCATTATGATCTGGAGGAATAAGAAGAAAAACTACCATTCGGATCTGAGAATAAGAGGAAAACTAACTCCCAGGTTCTGGAGGGGTAAGAGGAAAAACTAAACCCTAGGATCTGGAGGAATAAAACGAAAAACTAACCTCCTAGGTCTGGAGGAATATTGACAAAACTTTAAACCCTAGGTTCTGAGGAATAAGAAAAAAGAACTAACCCCTAGGTTCTGGAGGGAATAGAAGAAAAACTACCACTGGTTTCTGGAGGAATAAGAAGAAAAACTAACCCCTAGGTTCTGGAGGAATAACAGCAAAACTACCCTAGGTATTCGGGAGGAATAGAGAAAAACTAACCCCTAGGTCTGAGGAATAGAGAAACAACCCCTAGGATCTGGAGGATAAGAGGAAAAAGTAACCCTCAGCTTCTGGAGTAATAAGAGGAAAAACTAACCCCCAGGTTTTGGAGGAATAGAGCGAATAACTACCCCCAGGTTCTGGAGGAAAAAGAGGGATAACTAACCTCCAGGTTCTGGAAGGAAAAAGAGGAAAAACTACCCCCATGTTTCTGAGGAATAAGAAAACTAACCCTAAGTTCTGGAAGAATAAGGGGAAAAACTACCCCTAGGTTTCTGGAGGAATAGAAGAAAACTACCCCTAGGTTCTGGAGAATAAGAGGAAAAACTACCCCTAGTTCAGGGGAATAAGAGGAAAACTAACCCCTCGGTTCTGGAGGATAAGAGGAAAAACTAACCCTGGTTCTGGAGGAATAAGAAGAACAACCTAACCCCTATGTTTTTCCTGGAGGAAAAGAGGATAAAAATAACAATACGTTCTGGAGGATAAGAGGAAAAACTAACCCCTAGGTTCTGGAGGAATAAGAAGAGAAAAACTAATCCCTAGGTTCTGGAGGAATAGAGGAAAAACTAATCCCTAGGTTCTGGAGGAAATAGGAGGAAAAACTTACCCCTAGGTCAGGAGGAATAAGAGGAAAAACCTAACCACTAGTTCTGTGAGGAAATAAGAAGAAAAACTACCCTCTAGGTTCTGGAGGAATTAAGAGGAAACTAACCCCTAGGTTTCTGGAGGAATAAGAGGAGAAACTAATCCCTAGGTTCTGAAGGAATAACTAGTAAAAACCAACCACTATGTTCTGGAGGATAAAGAGGAAAAACTACCTCGTAGGTTCTGAGGAATAAGATGAAAAAACTAACCCCTAGGTTCTGGAGAATAAGAGGAAAACTGACCCCCTAGGTTCTGGAGGGAATAGGAGGTGGAAAAACTTACCCCATTAACCCTAAGGTTCTGGAGGAATAAGAGGAAAAAAACAAAACCCCTAACCCATAGGTTCCGGAGGAATAACGGAGGAAGGAACTAACCACAGGTTTCTGCAGGAATAAGAGTAAACCACTAACCCCTAGGTTCTGGCTGGAGGAATAAGAGAAAAACCACCACTAGATTCTGGCGGAGGAAATAAGGAGGAAAAAGGAAACTAACCCCACAAGGTTCCCCTGCAGGCAGGAATAGGAGGAAAAAAAAAAAAAAAAAAAAAAAAAAAAAAAAAAAAAAACTAAAAAAAAAAAAAAAAAAACCCCTTAGGTTCTGGAGGAATAAGAGGAAAAGAACCAACCACTTAGGCGGTTTCCTGTAGGAATAAGAGAAAAACTAACCCCTAGGTTCTGGAGGAATAAGAGGAAAAACTAAAACCTAGGTTCTGGAGGAATAAGAAGAAAAGCTAACCCCTAGTTCTGAGGAATAATGGAAAAAACAACCCTAGGTTCTGGAGGAATAAGTGGAAAAACTAAACCCTAGGTTCTGGAGGAATAAGAGGAAAAAGTAACTCCTAGGTTCTGGAGGAATAAGAGGAAAAACTAACCCGTGGGTTTTGGAGGAATAAGATGAAAAACTAACCCATAGGTTCTGGAGGAATAAGAAAAAAACTAAACCTCAGGTTCTGGAGGAATAAGAGGAAAAACTAACCCATAGGTTCTGGAGGAATAAGAGGAAAACGAACCCCGAGGTGCTGGAGAAATAAGAAGAAAAACTAACCCCCAGGTTCTGGAGGAATGAGAGGAAAAACTAACCTCTAGGTTCTGGAGGAATAAGAGGAAAAGCTAACCTCCAGGTTCTGGAGGAATAAGAGGAAAAACTAACCCCTAGGTTCTGGAGGAATAAGACTATCCCTAGGTTCTGGAGGAATAAGAAGAAAAACTAAACCCTAGGTTCTGGAAGAATAAGAAGAAAAACTAATCCCCAGGTTTTGGAGGAATAAGAAGAAAAACTAACCCCTAGGTTCTGGAGGAATACGAAGAAAAACTAACCCATAGGTTATGTAGGGATAGGAAAAACTAACCCCTAGGTTCTGCAGGAATAATAGGAAAAACCAACCTTTACGATCTGGAGGAATAAGATGAAAAACCTACCCCTAGGTTCTAGAGAAATAAGAGGAAAAACTAACCCTAGGTTCTGAGGGATAAGAAGAAAAACTAACCCCTAGGTTATGGAAGAATAAGATGAAAAAGCAACCCCTAGGTTCTGGAGGAATAAGAGGAAAAACTAGCCCCTAGGTTCTGGAGGAATAAGAAGAAAAACTAACCCCTAGGTTCTGGAGGAAGAAGAAAAACTAACTCCTAGGTCCTGGAGGAATAAGAAAAAAAACTAACCCCTAGGTTCTGGAGGAATAAGAGAAAAAACTAACCACTAAGTTCTGGAGGAATAAGAGGAAAAACTAACCCTTAGGTTCTGGAGGAAAAAGAGGAAAAACTAACACTTAGCTTCTGGAGGAATAAGAAGAAAAGCTAACCACTACGTTCTGGAAGAATAAGAAGATAAACTAACCCCTAGGTTCTGGAAGAATAAAAGGAAAAACTACCCCTACGTTCTGGGGGAATAAGAAGAAAAACTAACCCCTAGGTTTTGGAGGAATAAGAAGAAAAACTAATCACCAGGTTTTAGAGGAATAAGAGGAAAAACTAACCACTCAGGTTCTGGAAGAATAAGAAGAAAAACTAACCCCTAGGTTTTGGGGGAATAAGAGGAAAAACTAACCCCTAGGTTCTGGAGGAATAACAGGAAAAACTAACCCTTATGTTCTGGAGGAATAAGAGGAAAAACTTACCCCTAGGTTCTGGAGGAATAAGAGGAAAATCTAACCCCCAGGTTCTGAAGGAATAAGAAGAAAAATTAACCCCTAGGTTCTGGAGGAATAAGAGGAAAAACTAACCCCCAGGTTCTGGAGGAATAAGAGGAAAAACTAACCCCCAGGTTCTGGAGAAATAAGAAAAACAAACCCCTAGGTTTTGGAGGAATAAGAAGAAAAACTAATCCCCAGGTTCTGGAGGAATAAGAGGAAAAACTAACTCACAGGTTCTGGAGGGATAAGAGGAAAAACTAACCCCTAGGATCTGGAGGAATATCACGAAAAACTAACCCCTAGGTTCTGGAGGAATATGAGGAAACTTTAACCCCTAGGTTCTAGAGGAATAAGAGGAAAAATTAACCCCTAGGTTCTGGAGGAATAAGAAGAAAGCAAACCCCTAGGATCTGGAGGAATAAGAGGAAAAACTAACCCCTAGGTTCTGGAGAAATAAGAAGAAAAACTAACCCCTAGGATCTGGAGGAATAAGAGGAAAAACTAACCCCTAGGATATGGAGGAATAAGAGGAAAAACTAACCCCTAGGTTCTGTGAGAATAAGAAGTAAAACTAACCCCTAGGAACTGGAGGAATAACAGGAAAAACTAACCCCTAGGTTCTGGAGGAATATGAGTTAACTCTTAACCCCTAGGTTCTGGAGGAATAAGAAAAAAAACTAACCCCTAGGTTCTGGAGGAATAAGAGGAAAAACTAACCCCTACGTTCTGGAGGAATATGAGGAAAAAATAACCACTAGGTTCTGGAGGAATAAGAGGAAAAACTAACCCCTAGGTTCTGGAGGAATAAGAAGAAAAACTAACCCCTAGGTTCTGGAGGAATAAAAGGAAAATCTGACCCCTAGGTTCTGGAGGAATAAGAGGAAAAACTAACTCCCAGGTTCTGGAGGGATAAGAGGAAAAACTAACCCCTAGAATATGGAGGAATAAGAGGAAACACTAACTCCCAGGTTCTGGAGGGATAAAAGGAAAACCTAACCCCTAGGATCTGGAGGAATAACACGAAAAACTAACCCCTAGGTTCTGGGGGAATAAGAAGAAAAACTAACCCCTAGGATCTGGAGCAATAAGAGGAAAAACTAACTCCAAGGTTCTGGAGGGATAAGAGGAAAAACAAAACCCTAGGATCTGGAGGAATAAAACGAAAAACTAACCCCTAGGTTCTGGAGGAATATGACGAAACTTTAACCCCTAGGTTCTGGAGGAATAAGAAAAAAAACTAACCCCTAGGTTCTGGAGGAATAAGAAGAAAAGCTAACCCCTGGTTTCTGGAGCAATAAGAAGAAAAACTAACCTCTAGGTTCTGGAGGAATAAGAGGAAAAACTAACCCCTAGGTTCTGGAGGAATAAGAAGAAAAACTAACCCCTAGGTTCTGGAGGAATAAGAGGAAAATCTAACCCCTAGGTTCTGGAGGAATAAGAGGAAAATCTAAGCCCCAGGTTCTGAAGGAATAAAAAGAAAAACTAACCCCTACGTTCTGGAGGAATAAGAGGAAAAACTAACCCCTAGGTTCTGTTGAAATAAGAGGAAAAACTAACCCTAGGTTCTGGAGGAATAGGAAAAACTAACCTTAGGTTCTGGAGGAATAAGACCAAAAACTAACCCTAGGTTCTGGAGGAATAAGATGAAAAAGTAACCCATAGGTTCTGGAGGAATAAGAAGTAAAGCCAACCCCTAGGTTCTGGGGGATAAAAAGAAAAACTAACCCCTAGGTTCTGGAGGAATAAGAGGGAAAACTAACCCCTAGGTTCTGGAGGAATAAGTGGAAAAAATAACCCCTAGGTTCTGGAGGAATAAAGAGGAAAAAACTAACCCCCTAGGTTCTGGAGGAATAAGAGGAAAAACTAACCCCCTAGGTTCTGGAGGAATAAGAGGAAAAAATAACCCCTAGGTTCTGGAGAAATAAAAGGAAAAACTAACCCCTAGGTACTGGAAGAATATGAGGAAAAACTAACCACTAGGTTCTGGAGGAATAAGAAGAAAAACTAACCCCTACGGTTCCCCTGGAGAATAATGAGGAAAAAATAACTAATCTGGACGTTCTGGAGGAATATGAGGAAAAAATAACCCCTAGGTTCTGGAGGAGTAACAGGAAAAACTAACCCCTAGGTTATGGAGGAATATGAGGAAAAACTAACCCGTAGGTTCTGGAAGAATCAGAGGAAAAACTAACCCTTAGGTTCTGGAGGAATAAGAGGAAAAACTAACCCCTAGATTCTGGAGGAATATGAGGAAACTCTAACCCCTAGGTTCTGGAGGAATAACAGGAAAAACTAACCGCTAGGTTCTGGAGGAATAAGAGGAAAAACTAACCTCTAGGTTCTGGAGAAATAGGAGGAAAAATTAACCCCTGGGTTCTGGAGGAATAAGAGGAAAAACTAACCCCCAGGTTCTGGAGGAATAAGAGGAAAAACTAACGCCTAGGTTATGGAGGAAAAAGGAGAAAAACTAACCCCTAGGTTCCAGAGGAATAAGAGGATAAACTAACCCCTACGTTCTGGAGGAAAAAGAGGAAAAAATAACCCCTAGGTTCTGGAGGAATAAGAGGAAAAACTAACCCCTAGGTTCTGGAGGAATAAGAAGAAAAACTAACCCCTAGGTTCTGGAGGAATAAGAGGAAAAACTAACCCATAGTTTCTGGAGGAATAAGAAGAAAAACTAACCTCTAGGTTCTGGAGGAATACGAGGAAAAACTAACCTCTAGGTTCTGGAGGAATAAGAGGAAAAACTAACCCCTAGGTACTGGAGGAATATGAGGAAAAACTAATCCCTATGTTCTGGAGGAATAAGAGGAAAAACTTACCCCTAAGTTCTGGAGGAATAAGAGGAAAAACTAACCGGTATTTCTACAGAAGCAATCCGCGGTGGCTTAGACTATGGCAATTGACTGATTCCTATGTTATTTGAGTTACTGTACAAGATTTAAAAGTAATATCCATTCGGGCGGCTGTAACTAAGCAGTAATTGACCTTTGAAAGTTACATAATAGCCGCACCAAACTCAAAGGTATATTAAAGTTTAGTTCCAACCAAACGAAAATAATATTCCTTACAACCCTTGTAAAGCAACTAAAATAACATAGAAAATGTCAACTGCCATAGTCTAAGTCACCGAAGAACGGTCCTTTAGGAAGGTACCAAGTATTCGTTACGGTGAAGGCAATGTAAACACAGCCGCCATGTTTAAATTCCCCAACCACCACGGAGCCATATGTTCACTAAGGGGGGGGGGGGGGGGGTGGGGTAACACACAGGGGGTGGGCGGGGTAAGGTGGAAGGTACGAGTTGTGTTAGCAGCACCCCACTGAATAGTAACATACCTTGACGCAACTTTCGGCGAAAGCCTAACACTCACTTTCCTAAAACATAATAATTAAGAATAATGTTTGGACCTTACCTTAAAGGGGTGGAGGGTACAAAGCAGCAGCTGCTTTTAAGAATGCGTGGAGGCGGGTCTTGGGTTCCTCAAAATGCAGCTTGAAATAAGCAACAGCCAAGTACCCGACGAAGTTATACATTCTCCTCCCGTATCTTGGGAGTCGACTGAATGGGGGCAAAAGACCTGCTTTCTCAGGAGGCCATGGTCCTGGCAAAAACCGATTAGTCGATCATAATTACCTGAGTAAAAGGCAGAAAAATCTTTGTAACTCATGTAACAATTGTTACATGAAGTTGGCAAAGAGTTCCTGGTGAGGGGCTGGGGCGAGCGTGAAGTAGATGCAGCAGTGGATGTCATGGCGGCAGATTCAACAGTGTTGGAGTTCTACAGTTAGGAGGTGGCAGGAGGCCAGACCGTAGAAAACAGGGTAGGAGAGGTGGGGTGGAGTAGTAAAAATGCTTTGATGCTATTGGTTGAGGCAGGGTGGGGCTGAGGTAAATGAACAAGCACTTAACAAGATAAGTTGGCAATGTTAAGGGTAATAAAAGTAAATGGGTAGTTAAGGAACTAAATGTAAATGTGGGATGGGTTCAAAATATGAAATAATACAAATACATATATAACGGGCCCAGGAGGGGGTGGGATTAAAGTCCTGGGTGGTAAATGTGTAATAGGGCCTATAGTTGTTTTAATAAATACAAAAGACCAAATTAAACATAGGTTAGCATATAACAAAACTAAATAAACTTGTAGGGGATGTTGCCTGACCAGGGTGGGGTTGGGCTGCTGTAACCCCACTTAAAGCACCAAACCAACCTAACATAACCTAACCTAGCAGGGGATGTAAACCTTACCTAGTAGGGAACTGAACCTAGTAGGCAATGTTGCCTGACCAGGGGGAATTTGCCCCCGTATACCCCCCTTAAAGGCCTAACCTAACCTAGTAAGGAAAAATGTTAACTAACCCCCCCTAACCTAGTAGGGATAATTTGCTGACCGGGGCTTCGCCCCCCCGTTACCCCCCCTTAAGGCCTAACCTAAACCTAAGTAAGGAATGGTAACCTAACCTAAACCTAAACCTTAGTAAGGGAACATTTGGCCTGAACCACCTTCCCGGCCACCTTCGACCCCCTCCCCCCCCTTAAAGGCCGCCTAACCAAGTATAAGGAACGTAACAACCTAACCTAGTAGGGAAATACTAGGCCTAACCTAACCAAGTAAGGAATGTAAACCTAACCGCCTAACCTAAACCTAGTAAGGGAATATTTGCCTGAACCTTAAGACCTAACCTAAACCTAGGTAGGAGTACCTAACCAACCTAACCTAACTAGTAGGGAATTTGCCTGACAAGGGGGGAGGGGCTTCCCCCGCCGTACCCCCCCCTTAAAGCCTAACCTAACCTAAGTAAGGAATGTAACCTATAACTAACCTAACCTAACCTAGTAAGGGAATATTGCCTGACCAGGGGGGCTTCGCCCCCCGTACCCCCCCTTAAGGCCTACCCCCTAAGTTAACGGCAACCTAACCTAACCTAGTAAGGGAAACTAGCCTAACCGTAACTAGTAAGGGAATGTAACCTAACCAACCTAAACCTAACCTAGGTAGTAGGGAATATTGCCTGACCAGGGGGGCTTTGCCCGCGTACCTTGCCCCCTTAAGGCCTAACCTAACCTTAGTAAGGAATGTAAGCTAACCTAACCTAACCTAGTAGGGAATATTGCCTGACCAGGGGGGCTTCGCCCCCCCGTACCCCCCTTAAAGGCCTAAGGCCTAACCTAGTAAAGAACGTAACCTAACCATAACCTAGTAGGGAAATACTATGGCCTCGAACGTAACCTAGTAATGAATGTAACCTAACCAACCTAACCTAACCTAACCTAGTAGGGAATATTGCCTGACCAGGGGGGCTTCGCCCCCCGTACCCCCCTAAAGGCCTAACCAAACTAGTAAGGAATGTAACCTAACCAAAACCTAACCTACATAACCTAAGTAGGGAATATTGCCTGGACCAGGGTTCGCCCCCCCGTACCCCCCTTAAAGGCCTAACCTAACCTAGTAAGGAACGTAACCTACCTAACCTAGTAGGGAAATACTAGGCCTAACCGTAACATAGTAAGAAATGTAACCTACACCAACCTAACCAACCCTAACTAGTAGGGAATATGCCTGACCAGGGGCTTCGCCCACCCGTACCCCCCCTTAAAGGCCTAACCTACCTAGTAAGGAAATGTAACCTAACAACCTAACCTAAACCTAACCTAGTAGGGAATATTGCCGGACCAGGGGGGCGTACCCCCCCTTAAAGGGCCTAACCTAACCTAGTAAGGAACGTAACCTAACTAACCTAGTAGGGAAATACTAGGCCTAACATACCTAGTAAGGAATGAACCTAAACCAAACCTAACCTACCTACCTAGTAGGGGAATATGGCCTGACCTAGGGGGGCTTCGCCCCCCCGTACCCCCCCTTAAAGGCCTAACCTAAACCTAGTAAGGAATGTAAGCTAAACCTAACCTAACCAGTAGGACATATTGCCGGACCAGGGTGGGCTTCGCCCCCCGTACCCCCCCTTAAAGGCCTACCTAACTAGAAAGAACGTAACCTAACCTAACTAGTAGGGAAATCTAGGCCTAACGTAACCGTAACCTAGTAAACGGAATGTAACCTAAACCCAACCTAACCTAACCTAACCTAGTAAGGAACATTGCCTGACCATGGACCCCCCCTTAAAGGCCCTAACCTAACCTAAGTAAGGAACCGTAACCTACCTACCTAGGTAGGGAAATACTTAGGCCTAACATATACCTAGGTAAGGAATGTAACCTAATGCCAACCTAAACTAAACCCTAATACTAAGTAGGGAATATTGCCTGACCAGGGGGGGCTTCGCCCCCCGTACCCCCCTTAAAGGCCTAACCATAACCTAGTAAGGAACGTTAACCTACTAAACCTAGTAGGGAAATACTAGGCTAACTTAACCTAGTAAGGAATGTAACCTAACCACCATAACCTAACCAACCTACCTAACCTAACATAGTAAGGAAGTAACCTAAACCTAACCTAAAGTAAGGGAAATCTAGGGGGCCTTACGTAACCTAGGTAACCAATGGTAAACCTAACCAACCTAACATAAAACCTAACCTAGTAAAAGGTAATAATGGGCCTGACCGGGGGGCTTCGCCCCCCCTGGTAACCCCCCCTTAAAGGCCCTAACCTCCAAACCTAGTCCAGGAATGTAACCTAACCTAAAACCTAACCTGTAGGTATATTGCCTGAACCCAGGTTGCCTTCCCCCCGTAACCCCCCCCCTTAAAGGGGGAAGGCCCCCATTAAACCTAACCTAGGTAAAGAACCTAAACCTAACCGAATCTAGTAATGGAAATAACCTAAGGCCT
Source organism: Macrobrachium nipponense (assembly GCF_015104395.2). Classification (NCBI taxonomy): domain Eukaryota; kingdom Metazoa; phylum Arthropoda; class Malacostraca; order Decapoda; family Palaemonidae; genus Macrobrachium; species Macrobrachium nipponense. Next base: position 63,684,800 of record NC_087214.1, on the reverse strand, counting down.
ATAACGTAACCTAGTTAAGGGAAGTAACCTAACCAACCCCCCCCCAGTATCCACCCTTGAAGAACTAACCAACCTAGCCTAACCGGGTAACCCCCTTCAAGGAAGTAAAACTAGTAGGTAAACCAACATATAACAAACTAAACCTAAGGGTATGTTGCCTAACCGGGGGATGGGATTCGGCCCCAGTAGGTAAAATGACATATAAACCTAACTTTGATGGGTGTGGAAGTGTTGTAAAATGTAAAAAGTAACCATACATAAGTGCATAATAGTAAGGAAACTGGAAGGGAGGTGTAAATTGTAATGTTCTGTAAAAGTGTATAATGGAATATATTTAAATGTAGGTTTTATAAAATAATGGCAAACTATATATTTATGTTTATATATTTAAATAGGTTTTATAATAACAATGGCAAACTTTAATCTAGGTATTGGCATCGGTTGAGAAATGCATTGTAAATGGTGTAACGTAAAGAGCCAGTCGTGAATACTGGAAAGGGGAGGGATTGACTTGTGTATAAATGATATAGGGAGTGTGTATGTAATATGCAAACGCAATGTGCAATTTCACGTAACAGGTAGGTAGGTAGGTATCGAAACGTCCTAAAACTGAGTTCTATATCAACACGTAGGCATTTTAGGTGTCTGTCCTCAATTATAACATAATATTTCAAGTTATATATGGTGAAATGATTAGGTGGGGATATTTCAAAACAGTTATTATACAAATACTATGGAAAATGAAAAGGAATAAACACTAGAATTCACATAACATGTTTAATAAACAAATTAGGTAAATGCTTTTATGTAACTCAACGTATGGTTACCAGCCAGGGTTCCCGATGACACCACTACCAACCAGCCAAGTCTACCATGAAACCAGCCAAAATCCAGCCAAATGGAAATCCAAACCAACCCAAATAACCGGCAAATATATGTGCGTTATATTTATCTTTATAAATGCATATTTTTTTATCATATATATGCTTGTATAGCGGCATCAAGTTAGATAATATAAACTAATATAAGAATACAGGAAAAAAAACGAGAATGAATTGAAATTTTGAAATGAGGCTCGTTCTCTGAGAATCCGGCGGCCTGTTTTGTGGTCGTCTGGTGTGTGTGTGATTTTTATTTTAATTCCCATCTACATATTTTGCTTAAATGTTACCAAGTTTTTACTGGAAAACCTATTCAAATTCCCCAGATTTTCCTGAAAACCTTCAAAAATTCCCAATCTGGGGAGAGATTCCTCAAACTGGGATCAGTGTTTAGCTCAAATAGAAAGTATTTGAAAACCAGCCAAAATACCACTAACCAGCCAAAGTGAAGTTTTACACCAAATTAGGAAAAAAAGCCAAATTTGGTGAGAAAAACTGGCCAAATCTGGGAACCCTGTACCACCAATCCTTCACTCAGTCCTGGTAGCAACGTATTGGGGTCATACTGTAACGTGTTTGGCTAAATACATGTATCCCTCCCGTAAACCCCCATTTCTTTCCTCACTAAGCAGTCTGAGTTTAGGCCAAAAGCTCCCTTACAGTTAGCGCATGCGCAGTAGCATTAGCGCATGCGAAGTAGGATTCAGTGTTGTGGTAGTAGTAGTAGTAGACGAATATGGATGTGGAACGGCTCCACTATCGCTAGTTTTGTTATCTCTTATTTCCGCCTGTATTTCGTGTTTTTAAAAGTGATAAATGTGGGAAATACCACAATAACACGGCAAAATCACCCCCCAAGTGGTTTCTCCCCACCCAAAACCCCGGTTCCCACTGGGGTCCCCCTTACCGTAGGATAGAGTTAGGGTTTTGTCCCCACCCAAAACCCCGGTTCCCAATGGGCATCCCCTTTACCGTAGGATAGAGTTCAAAGGTAAATTAGAGTCGTCCGAATAAATATTACTTCAAATTCAAACCGCAACTGCCATACTCTGGGCCGCCGCGGATAGGTACACTAGATCTACCAACTAACCCCTACGTTCTGGAGGAATATGAGGAAAAAATAACCTCTAGGTTCTGGAGGAATAACAGGAAAAACTAACCCCTAGGTTCTGGAGGAATATGAGTAAAAACTAACCCATAGGTTCTGGAAGAATAAGAGGCAGGACACAAACCCCAACCCTTAAGTCTGGAGGAATAGAGGAAAAATAAAAATAACCCCTGCATTCTGGAGGAATATGAGGAATCTCTAACCCCTAGGTTCTGGAGGAATAACAGGAAAAACTAACCCCTAGGTTCTGGAGAAATAAGAGGAAAAATTAACCCCTGGGTTCTGGAGAAATAAGAGGAAAAACTAACCCCTGGTTTCTGGAGCAATAAGAGGAAAAACTACCCCATAAGTTCTGGAGGAATAAGAGGAAAAACTAACCCCTAGATTCTGGAGGAATAAGAAGAAAAACTAACCGCTAGGTTCTGGAGGAATAAGAGGAAAAACTAACCCCTAGGTTCAGGAGGAATAAGAAGAAAACCTAACCCCTAAGTTCTGGAGGAATAAGAGGAAAAAGTAACCCCCAGGTTCTGAAGGAATAAGAAGAAAAACTAACCCCTGGGTTCTGGAGGAAAAAGAGGAAAACCTAACCCCTATGTTCTTGAGGAATAAGAGAAAAAACCAACCCCTAGGTTCTGGAGGAATAAGAGGAAAAACTAACCCCTAGGTTCTGCTGGAATAAGAGGAAAAACTAACCCCTGGCTTCTGGAGGAATAAGAAGAAAAACTAACCCATAGGTTCAATAGGAATAAGAGGAAAAACTAACCTCTAGGTTCTGGAGGAATAAGAGGAAAAAATAACCCCTAGGTTCTGGAGGAATAAGAGGAAAAACTAACCCCTCTAGGTTCTGCAGGAATAAGAAGAAAAACTAACCCCTAGGTTCTGGAGGAATGAGAGAAAAAACTAACCCCTAGGTTCTGGAGGAATAAGAGGAAAAACGAACCCCTAGGTTCTGGAGGAATAAGAAGAAAAACTAACCCCTAAGTTCTGGAGGAATAAGAGGAAAAACTAACCCCTAGGTTCAGGAGGAATAAGAGGAAAAACTAACCTAGGTTCTGGAGGAATATGAGGAAAAAATAACCCCTAGGTTCTGGAGGAATAAGAGGAAAAACTAACCGATAGGTTCTGGAGGAATAAGAAGAAAAACTAACCCCTAGGATCTGGAGGAATAAGAGGAAAAACTAACCCCTAGGATCTGGAGGAATAAGAGGAAAAACTAACCCCTAGGTTCTGGAGGAGTAAGAAGTAAAACTAACCCCTAGGATCTGGAGGAATAACACGAAAAACTAACCCCTAGGTTCTGGAGGAATATGAGGAAACTCTAACCCCTAGGTTCTGGAGGAATAAGAAAAAAAAACTAACCCCTAGGTTATGGAGGAATAAGAGGAAAATCTGACCCCTAGGTTCTGGAGGAAAAAGAGGAAAAACTAACTCCCAGGTTCTGGAGGGATAAGAGGAAAAACTAACCCCTAGAATATGGAGGAATAAGAGGAAAAACTAACTCCCAGGTTCTGGAGGGATAAGAGGAAAAACTAAATCCCTAGGATCTGGAGGAATAACACGAAAAACTAACCCCTAGGTTCTGGAGGAATAAGAAGAAAAACTAACCCCTAGGATCTGGAGGAATAAGAGGAAAAACAAACTCCCAGGTTATTGGAAGGGGTAAGAAGGGAAAAAAAACTAAAAACCCTAAAGATCTGGAGGGAATTTAAAACGAAAACTAACCCCTTTGGGTTCTGGAGGGAATATTGACAAAACTTTCTCCCCTAGGTTCTGGGTAGGAATTAAGAAAAAAAAACTAACCCCTTAGGTTCGGAAAGGAATAAGAAGAAAAAGCTAACCCCTGGGTTTCTTGGGTAGGAATAAGAAGAAAAAACCTAACCCTAGGCTGGAGGAATAAGAAGAAAAACTAACCCCTAGGATCTGGAGGAATAAGAGGAAAAACAAACTCCCAGGTTCTGGAGGGGTAAGAGGAAAAACTAAACCCTAAGATCTGGAGGAATAAAACGAAAAACTAACCCCTAGGTTCTGGAGGAATATGACAAAACTTTAACCCCTAGGTTCTGGAGGAATAAGAAAAAAAACTAACCCCTAGGTTCTGGAGGAATAAGAAGAAAAGCTAACCCCTGGTTTCTGGAGGAATAAGAAGAAAAACTAACCCCTAGGTTCTGGAGGAATAAGAGGAAAAACTAACCCCTAGGTTCTGGAGGAATAAGAAGAAAACTAACCCCTAGGTTCTGGAGGAATAAGAGGAAAATCTAACCCTAGGTTCTGGAGGAATAAGAGGAAAATCTAAGCCCCAGGTTCTGGAGGAATAAGAAGAAAAACTAACCCCTACGTTCTGGAGGAATAAGAGGAAAAACTAACCCTAGGTTCTGTTGAAATAAGAGGAAAAACTAACCCCTAGGTTCTGGAGGAATAGGAAAAACTAACCCTAGGTTTTGGAGGAATAAGACGAAAAACTAACCCTAGGTTCTGGAGGAATAAGATGAAAAAGTAACCCATAGGTTCTGGAGGTATAAGAAGTAAAGCCAACCCCTAGGTTTCTCCCCCCCCCCCCCTAAAAGGAGGGATATTTAAAAAAAAAAGGGAAAAAAAAAAACTAACCCCTAGGTTCTGGAGGAATAAGTGGAAAAAATAACCCCTAGGTTCTGGAGGAATAAAAGGAAAAACTAACCCCTAGGTTCTGGAGGAATAAGAGGAAAAACTAACTCCTAGGTTCTGGAGGAATATGAGGAAAAACTAACCCCTAGGTACTAGAGGAATATGAGGGAAAACTAACCACTAGGTTCTGGAGGAATAAGAGGAAAAACTAACCCCTACGTTCTGGAGGAATATGAGGAAAAAATAACCCCTAGGTTCTGGAGGAATAACAGGAAAAACTAACTCCAAGGTTATGGAGGAATATGAAGAAAAACTAACCCCTAGGTTCTGGAAGAATAAGAGGAAAAACTAACCCATAGGTTCTGGAGGAATAAGAGGAAAAACTAACCCCTGCATTCTGGAGGAATATGTGGAAACTACAACCCCTAGGTTCTGGAGGAATAACAGGAAAAACTAACCGCTAGGTTCTGGAGGAATAAGAGGAAAAACTAACCTCTAGGTTCTGGAGAAATAAGAGGAAAAATTAACCCCTGGGTTCTGGAGGAATAAGAGGAAAAACTAACCCCTAGGTTCTGGAGGAATAAGAGGAAAAACTAACCCTTAGGTTCTGGAGGAATAAGAAGAAAAACTAACCCTAGGTTCTGGAGGAATAAGAGGAAAAACTAACCCCTAGGTTCAGGGGGAATAAGAGGAAAAACTAACCCCTCGGTTCTGGAGGAATAAGAGGAAAAACTAACCCCCTGGTTCTGGAGGAATAAGAAGAAAAACTAACCCCTATGTTCTGGAGGAAAAAGAGGAAAAAATAACCAATAGGTTCTGGAGGAATAAGAGGAAAAACTAACCCCTAGGTTCTGGAGGAATAAGAGGAAAAACTAACCCCCAAGGTTCTGGAGGAATAAGAGGAAAAACTAACCTCTAGGTTCTAGAGGAATAAGAGGAAAAACTAACCCCTAGGTTCTAGAGGAATAAGAGGAAAAACTAACCCATAGGTTCTGGAGGAATAAGAAGAAAAACTAACCTCTAGGTTCTGGAGGAATACGAGGAAAAACTAACCTCTAGGTTCTGGAGGAATAAGAGGAAAAACTAACCCCTAGGTTCTGGAGGAATATGAGGAAAAACTAACCCCTATGTTCTGGAGGAATAAGAGGAAAAACTTACCCCTAGGTTCTGGAGGAATAAGAGGAAAAACTAACCCCTACGTTCTGGAGGAATATGAGGAAAAAATAACCTCTAGGTTCTGGAGGAATAACAGGAAAAACTAACCCCTAGGTTCTGGAGGAATATGAGTAAAAACTAACCCCTAGGTTCTGGAAGAATAAGAGGAAAAACTAACCCTTAAGTTCTGGAGGAATAAGAGGAAAAACTAACCCATGCATTCTGGAGGAATATGAGCAATCTCTAACCCCTAGTTTCTGGAGGAGTAACAGGAAAAACTAACCCCTAGGTCCTGGAGAAATAAGAGGAAAAATTAACCCCTGGGTTCTGGAGAAAAAAGACTAAAAACTAACCCCTGGGTTCTGGAGGAATAAGAGGAAAAGCTAACCCTTAAGTTCTGGAGGAATAAGAGGAAAAACTAACCCCTGCATTCTGGAGGAATATGAGGAATCTCTAACCCCTAGGTTCTGGAGGAATAAGAGGAAAAACTAACCCCTAGGTTCAGGAGGAATAAGAGGAAAAACTAACCCCTAGGTTCTGGAGGAATAAGAGGAAAAAGTAACCCCCAGGTTCTGAAGGAATAAGAAGAAAAACTAACCCGGGTTCTGGAGGAAAAATAGGAAAACCTAACCCCTAGGTTCTTGAGGAATAAGAGAAAAAACCAACCCCTTGGTTCTGGAGGAATAAGAGGAAAAACTAACCCCTAGGTTCTTGAGGAATAAGAGGAAAAACTAACCCCTGGTTTCTGGAGGAATAAGAGGAAAAACTAACCCTAGGTTCTGGAGGAATAAGAGGAAAAACTAACCTTTAGGTTCTGGAGGAATAAGAGGAAAAAATAACCCCTAGGTTCTGGAGGAATAAGAGGAAAAACTAACCTCTAGGTTCTGCAGGAATAAGAAGAAAAACTAACCCCTAGGTTCTGGAGGAATAAGAAGAAAAACTAACCCCTAGGTTCTGGAGGAATAAGAGGAAAAACTAACCCATAGGTTATGGAGGAATAAGAGGAAAAACGAACCCCTAGGTTCTGGAGGAATAAGAAGAAAAACTAACCACTAGGTTCTGGAGGAATAAGAGGAAAAACTAACCCCTAGGTTCTGAAGGAATAAGAGGAAAAACTAACCTAGGTTCTGGAGGAATAAGAGGAAAAAATAACCCCTTTAGGTTTATGGAGGGAATAAGAAGGAAAAAACTAACCCCTTTAGGTTCGGAGGAATAAGAGGAAAAACTACCTAGGTTCTGGAGGAATAAGAGGAAAAACAATTGAACCCTAGTTCTAGGTCTGGAGGAATAAGAGGAAAAATGACCCTAGGTTTATGGAGGAAAAGAATAAAAACTAACCCCTAGGTTCTGGAGGAATATGAGGAAAAAATAACCCCTAGGTTCTGGAGGAATAAGAGGAAAAACTAACCCCTAGACTCTGGAGAAAAGCTACCCACAGGGCATGATGACAAAAAAAACTTGGGTTCAAGCTTGATGGAAAGATCCACATGAATTGGCTTGGGAAAATCATTCAGGGCTAAAAGGAAAATAAAACACTCAGGGCTTGAGGGAAAACTTCTATGAAAGCCTGAAAGTTTAAACTACAATCAGGCCTTGGAGTTGAAGGGGGGAAAATACTGTTTGGGATGTGAGGAAAATACTGTCTCAAAGCTTGGCTGGAAAAATTCAAATGGAAAAGCTACCCCCAGAAAACTAATGTATTTAATGACTTGTGCAAAACTAATAGCTAACCTTAAGGATAAACAGTGACAATACTTATGAGAAAAACTGTTAGGGGTAATGAGGAAAGTCTAGGTATTATCAGGTCTTGATAAAAACTAACAACAAAAATTGGTCTGGGCGGAAAACGTATGATAGAGTACTCAGGTAAATTACACATTTATTACAATCAACCTGTAAAAAACTGACGTTAAATTGTCAATAAGCAACCAAAATAGTAGGAAACGGCATTTTCCAAAGCAACATTCTCGAACGGTAGCCGTTCTTTAGATTAAACCAATGTGAGCTAGACAATGCTCTTGTTAGTCTTGTATGGAGGGAGGGAGGGAGGGGGAGGATTCGGGGGAGGGGGGGAACTCTTGGATTATGCTGGACTCGAACCTGGATAAAAAATGCAGGGTTGGAAAGATGAGATTCGGACGGGGGAATAAAATACAAGATTGCAAAATTTTTAAAAAATAAAAACAACTGAACTTCATGTAAACATTCAACATGACGGACTGTGAATGTGAAATTTGCAATGTAATTAAGGTTTATTGGCGCGATTAAATATACATCTGATGGAATAACTTAATTTGATTTACTGGAGGTCCCGATAGCGCTTTGGAAGGGACGAGGGACCTGGATAAGCCAAGGGGATGCAGGCAGGGGTATCACCCCTCATCTGATACCCAGTGTTTGCCATTGAGAAATCAATCAGATAAATTTTTTTTTTTATTGTCAAATAACCTGAACTAATTCTCTACCTTATAAATCCTGCGGAACCCCGGAAGACTTTAGGATATTTTCAAAGGACTTGTGAGTGGGGGCGTGGTCACTCCATTGTTTTTATATCATCACAGATTAATCATCCACCGTTTTGTTGGTGAAATCGACGCACTCTTGAATTTACACTTCCTCCAACAGTCAAATGAAAAGGCTCCTTTGAGCAGCTGAAGTGACAACAAGCTTCCTACTTAGTCAAAATACTATTACTCCATGACGGTCGGATGACAATTCTCCTCGAGTAAATACATCTTATGAAAGAGAGATCAACGGATGACAATTCTCCTCGAGTAAATACATCTTATGAAAGAGAGATCACCTTTCGTTGCGAATAAATGCGCATTTTCAATTTGCTCTGGGTATGTTTAATAATAAAATTCAAATACTATTAGTTTTACTTTAAACAATATTCTTTTAATTCTATGTTTCATTCAATTCTATGACACTAAACTATTTCTAAAAATGTATACCCTAATGTTACACCGTTTCTTCTTCCTTACGTTTCTTGATGTAATCACCATTCATTTTACATGAATAATTATTCCAATCAATTGACGACCACGGGAACATTCTTACTGATATTTGATTACCCGTTAAAGTCGTGAATGAAAGTCACAGGGTCTGTAAACTGCTTTATGCTACATAAAACAGGCTTATAGGCCTAAACAATGGTATAGGCCTAGGCATAATGCCTGTTGTATAAACTCCATTCGTAAGATCTTGAACATTTTTTAGTTAGAAATTTCTTGGCTAAATACGAAACCAGGTTTTTTGAAAGTGAATGGTAATGGTTTATCTTGTATTTTGTACATGTCTGTTCATTATTTTCCCAACCCCCTGTGTAAGTTCAAGGGAGGAGGGACGCAAAGATAAAAAAAAATGCACTGTCATTTTAATTAGTAGGTGTGGCAGTCACAAAACATTAAAGTAGTCCAGTTTTCACGTTGTCAATATTTCTTACATATCGTAAACATTTGAGTCAGGTTTATTCAAAGCATTACGTTAATTTTGTTTAAGGCTGGCCCATCTTTTCCAATATCAAGGTAGCAGTCTAACCTAGTATGTTGCCAGTACATTTCACATTTGGACATCTTATATATATAAGGGTTTTGGGTTATAAAGTGCAACTCACTCCATTCTCTTTTAAAAAGGTTTGTGCCCAGTCAGTGGCCCAGTGGCAAAGGTGTCATCTGAACCCACCAATGTATGACTGACCTAAATACTAAGTTGCTTTTCCATCTTCAATGCAGTACTACATGGTTCTCTAAAGTTAGCATTTATGCATCTCACTGTGGCTCAAGGCCTGACCAGTCTTCCATCCCTATGCCACACTATATTGGAGGTTGCAGATGTCCTTTATCCCATGCTCACACTGAGATTGAGAGCACAGCATTTACAGGTGAAGACTGCTCATCAGTTTATCACGGCAAAGATTTGTATTTCTGGATCAAATGCTATATTTTTAAAGTAATGTGTATCCTTCCTTGGTATACAAACCATTTTTCTTTCTTATTGTGATCACATCTTAACTAGGTGACATAGTCATCAGTGTCTAAGGACAGCTTGACAGCCTATCTTAAGCTTCCACTCACCTGCCAACTTACAATTACCTAACATAATCAGGTTTCACGAACTGTTCCCAGGTCATGCTGAGGAATAGTAGTATTCTACATACAAAACTATGGTCATAGTGTATACCTAGGAAAAATACACATTAGCCTAGTGTAAAAATTGTATTTTTTTTTTTTTCCTTTTTAATCAGTCATTAAGTTTTTAGTTTTGTTAGCTGCAACGGTAGTTTATATGAACATAACCTTCAAGTCAGACCTGGATTGAGTCACCCTACAAAATCAGTTCTACAAAGCTCATAGTAATGAAAGTTTCTAGGGAACACAAACGTCATCAACGAAGTAAATAAATATTTATTATCAAGCAACAAACTTAATACACGAAATATAAAAAATAATCTCAAATGAAAGATGCACCAAAATAGGCATATCCAAGGGACATATGAAAAAGATACATTAAAAAATCTAATGTGAAAATAACAAAGTCAGCAGCATAAAGTGCTATAGTTATAAATCACCTGATTTACAACTACTACAGCATATTCCAAAAACATAGCTCTTTCTAAACATAGCTGCTTTATCAATCTTCAGTTTTTAATAACAGACAGAAACATAAGAAAATTTATGCTTTATTTTTCAGATTTCACAGCAACATATCGTTTGCAAATGGTCTTTTTACCGCTGTATTACATAATTCTGTTGAGTCTTTCTAATGGAAGATATGCTGAACTTTGCTTATTCAAAACTACTTTTACAAAGTACCTGAATTAAAAAGTTCAAACCACAAAAACATTTTGAATACAATATTTACAAAAGTATTTATAATAGGTGAGCACAAATTGGAAACTATTTTACAGTTTACAAGGTGAACAATTCTTGACTGTACACTAGAGTAGCTAGATTTAGAAAAAACTTTGTACAACAGACAGCTCATAATAAAGTCTTAATTTTCTTTTTTATAAAATGCTTTCTGGATGTAACGGTTAGATTCTGAATGTAGACAGTAATTTCCATGTGGCTGCAACAAGTTCCTTACTAAAACAGTTCTAGCAGATAAACTCCCAAGTAGCCTAGTCAAAGAAGGAGCAACTTCATATTGCTTCACCAAAGCATCTGTTCGAGCACCAATTCTTCTAAAGATGAAACACAGGCAGCTTTTTGCTCACAAAATTTTGACTGACACATAGATAACACAGGTCACTGTTTTGCCTGCATCACTATTGTATCAAATGCAAGTTTGTTTTCTTATGGGATTAAACTTTACCTCTGAGACATATGACGATCTTATTTTAGATCACTTGAGACATAAAATTCACATTTCTTCAACGTGCCATGCCTCCCTGGAGTTGCCAATTACCTAGATCATAAAGAGACCTCTTCATTGCAAGCACCAATTAAACTTACAAACATGTGAAGTCCAAGTTGATTAACAAGGCATATACGTATGTACTTGCCTATTGTTCAAATACAATCTAATGAACAAATCTTTTGAGTAAATAGCAATAAAAACATAATTATTTGTTAAAAAAGATGTGACGTATGTGTTGGCAATTTAATGTTTGGTAAGATAAAGATTTCAACATTAAATTACGGTATGGCACTATATACTGTATAATAGTACAAAGAAAATCTGTCCAAAAGAAAATACAACATTTATTATTTCCTTGTAATAATAAAGTACAGTGATATATATAACAGCAAAATTTTCATGAAAGTATATAGCTTCTGCATTTTATATCTGAAGAAATTATATGGAAAATGGTAGACTACTTTAGAAAAGCAAACCTCAAGAATCTAATGACTGATACAGAGAAAAATCTGGAAAGTGACAAAAACCACAGCCATAAAAAGGTTCTAGATTCTAAGATGAAAAGTGCTTTGTATATATTACTGCTTCGAAAGCTGCTCGCAGTGAGAGTGATTCTATTAAATAAAATACCAAACTACGGCACGAGACAGCAACGGCAGAATAAAATTTGACTGAAAGTTTCTGCAAGACATGGATACAACTTAGAATTCACAACAACACAATTTTAAAGATTCAACATGGAAAGTTCAATACTAAAGACACCCAGCTAAAATTATGAATATAAAATATAAACTGAGGGCTAGCAAAAAACAAAACACTGCTTGTACAGTATAGGAGAATTTGATCAAACTTGTACCTCATGAGGAAAAATCCTCCGCTGTGAGACAAATGTGTAAAAAATAATGAGCTGGGATGTTGCTATGTATATACATAGAATACTTCACAAAATATATAAATTTGTTTTAAAAGTTTAATATTTTCCTTCAATTACATAAGGAAACTGACATTTAGGGGCACAGACTGAAATCATCTTAGCAGTAAAATATACTGTAGTAACAAAAAGAAAAAAAAAGAAAAAAGGAAAATAGTGATCTTGAGCACTTGAATAATGTTAGCAATAAAATTTAAAAGCAAAAATATCTGGAACACCAACAAAATTGTAAAAATACATCTATACAAAAAAATTATCTATGCCATTAAAAAGAAGTCTAGACTGATCTTTTGAAGCCCATTTTTTTTTTACACTCTACAGTAGTTTCTTTCAAGCATTGTAACAGTTTTTTCTTCTTTTCTAACATCTACATTAGGGTTGCACAATCTGTTCAAAGGGTTTTGACACCTGTAATGTTAAAATGTGTTTCAGTATGATAAAATGTAACAAAACTGCTGTAAATTACACAATGAAAATAAAAATTCTTTTGACAACAGACAAGAATATGGAGCCAATTTTAGATTTGTTTCAAAGGCGATTTGTGCCTCATTCGAGCTACGACATACAAACCACTCCATATACTGGAATTTACAGTACACAACTAGCTTAGGCTCAACTTTGTGCATGAGGATTACCAATTAACAGCCAGCCACAACTGAGCAAATTCAGATATCCTGTCATTTCCATGTAAATTTATAATTTTTCATGATTTAATACTAATCCTATGGAAAACTAAACAGTTAACCAGCAAAGTGTTAAAACAAAATGGTAATATATACAATGTGAACAATTCCTTCCAATTCCAAACTTATTCGAGGTAAAATTGGTAAAATTGAGAATAATGCAGAACTGTTAGTGTCTTCTATGTGAAATCCAAGGAGTGCAAATGTTTGTGGGTTACCAATAGATACATTTGCACATTGTAAATAGAGATAAATTGGTAGATAAATTATCATACCTGTGCCATGAATCGCAGCAGACTTTACTACACAGATTTCTGTAAAGCTCTTAAAATTAAAAAACTTATGTAGATGTTCTACAAACAATGCCATATATGAAATAAATCTTCAAAAACACTGCAGAATACTGAAATGTCATCCATTAATCAGTATATATGAAATCTAAATTTTTTATTAAGTAAATAAACTGTCTTTTGCATGTTGAAATGGGCCATACTCAGCTACTGTGTGCCACACACAATTACTTCTCATTCATGACAGGTTAAATCAGTTTAATTATAACTTAGTTACATAGGTCAAATAATTGATGAATATTTTGGGTCATGAGCTTCAGGCATGTTAGAGTTCAACTTTTGTACTGAATACAAAAAACTGAAAGGTACAGAACCAAAACTATTTATTGTATAGCATGCATAAGCATAGGTATTAAATTTACTTATAAAAATTCTCGAGAAACAAAGTATTGGAAATGGAAGAAAAAGTTTACGTCGTGTCATTGATTTTCCAGTAGGTACGTAACTCACTGATGTCACAGCCAGTACAAATTCATTGACTTTGTAGAGTAGGGGATCAAAGTCATTCCATCTTGTCAATGGAGCTGTAATTCACTTTCAAAAAATTTCATGCACATATGAACAGTGTATTTGTTTATATTCATACAATATATTTGCTCATTTGTAAAGCTCATAAAGGAAGGGATAACATTAACCTACTGGCTAAGGTAATGTACACTCATGTAAAAAAACTCGCAAAAGCTACAACAGAAACAAAAGCACAAATATTCATCCAAGCAACATTTTAGGCTTCTAGGGCTAAGATTATCATCATAGGATTTCTTAAATATGCTAATTTTCTAAATGATTAGAAAGGATAATCACAGATATAAACTATACCTGACTGAGAATCTGAGCACGAGTGATATAACATAGCAATATAACATGTCCTCTGAAGAATGCACAATGCTTGGGGTCAAATTGGGCTCTGAATGTAACTGGGTGCATACATTCTTTCATTTTGTTTGACCAGCATACTATGAAGGTGCATTTTCTCACATTCATCGCCATTGCCATTGTTGAAACATTTCATCTAATATTTTTTTTGTCTTACTTGGTTTACGATTGGGGGCTTGTTTTGCCAACGCTTGTTGTTTGTGTTTAGAATACTTCTTTTTTTTCCAAGTAAGAGTGATCAGCGTACACAGACGTCCAGGTTGTGATAATGTGTGTTTACATCTCATGTTTATGCCCACCACTGACCCTCAATCTTTATGTTTGTCATGCAGCAGCCAGAAGTGTTTTCCAAGTCCTTCCCAGTGGGAGAGATACAGCTCAAAAAGGGAGAGGGTGAAGAAAGAAAGCATTGTCAGTATCTTCTCAGGAATATATACAAGCACTATTAACGTCTTATGTGGAATAGATACCAGCACTGTCTCCTCTCCTTTCTGAGCCTGCTCTGTCCCATACCCGTCCTGATACAGCATCTGCCCATATCCCTTCCACAGCAAAAGTTGTAAGCAAACCAGCTAAAGATCAAACTGCCCATTCTGTGTGTAGAAGTGAGGGGGGGGCCAGTCTTCTCCTTATTGCCTGATACCAGATATCTAATCAGGTCTACTTTAGCAAATCAAGGAGTGTTTAGTTTACCTCTGCCAAGACAAGCTCCTTTCAGCATCCACAAGCTACTGCTCTACCCCATCTCATGTCTCCATCTTAAGGGCAAAGATCTCAACAACAGTTATGGTGGACAGCGTAAGTATAAGTACATCTACACATTATCCTGGTTGAAGGTATGTTAACTGAAGGTATGCAGAGGCATGTGTGCATGATCACCTGCAACCCAGCATGAGACTGAAAAAGTATCTCCAAGCTTTAACAAAAGGTCCTGCTTGCATGAATGATATCCATTATTTGTATACCTACGAGAAATGCAAATTAGCTTGAAAATTTACCATTTTCACTACACAGCTCACTGTAAGTCTAGCACCCACCTAAGTTTTGTAAACCCAGAGAATCAGCTGAATTTTCAAAACAAACTTCATCCAGTTTCTTGTGAAAAACTACAAAAACAAAAACATCCAGAATCTGGAAGACACAAGGAAAGTCACAAAAGAAAATATGAAAAACTCACAGCCACATGAATCCAGAATGTTTGGCTTAAGAGGAGGCTGACAAATGTCTTTGTCACTGGTAGGGATCTGACAAAATATAAGTGTATTGAGAATAGTTCACCCAAGGTGTTCAAAAGTAGATTTGCATTGTGGATACAATCTTATCTGTTATGCCTTGTGAAATAATGATCAATTTACTCTTAATAAAACATGTAAAGGATATAAACAACCTTACAAAAACCAAATTAAAAGTATGTATAAATTACTTTTATACAGAGGGCTCATCCTAAAGCCACTATTAGGTTTCAATCTTTTTCATGTTCCACTGACTTATACAAGTACAGGCAGTCCCCGGTTTACAATAGGGTTTCCGTTACAGGGCTTCAGCGAAAACTGAAAACCTTGCTGGAAATTTTAAGAAAACCTCACTTTTAATCCTTTGGGTGTCTTGAAAACGACATAATCTGTATTTTTATAGTTTTTCATCAAAAACCTCCAAATTTTGACCATTTTGCCAATTTGGAGCCATATTTATTCCATCGGATGGGCTTCATAAACTCGGAACGGCGTAAGCCAACTTTGGCGCAACCCGGGGATTGCCTGTGTAGCCAATATTGAAGACCTGCATGTTATAAAACTAACGCAGTATAAAATAAACAAAACAGTTTATTAAAAAGTAAATAGTAAATATTTAACCTTTCAAACAAGAAATAATTCTACGATGTTTTCAGATTTCTCAGTCAAGATAATCTTTCATGGAATTCCTTGCAATGCTGGCAGCACAATGGGTCATTCTTTGTCAAAACGAAGGGGATACTGCAATACACCATTACTGTTTAATTTGGTATTTATGGGAAATATTTTGAGAATCAAAAGTTTTATTTTAAAAACTACACATTGCAGTACTAGTTTTCCTGATTCCTGAAGCTCCCTTTAAGCATTAAGGAAGTTTCTTAAAACGAGATCCTCTGATATACAGCATATACAGAGTAATAATGATCCCTTAATGTATCCCAAATGTTCAAAAGCGTTTGGGGGTGATAATACAGTTCAAACAAAGAACAACCCATCATTCTTAATGAATATACTTTTGGTACATTGTGGAAAGTTTAAGGCATAATAAATAGCTATGTATTTATATTAAAACTGTGATTGCAGTGAGAAAATATTTAGCCTAAATGCTTGTATGTAGCTATACACAACTCTCTCTCTGAAGTGTTGCTAATCTTCTAACATCAACTTTAACGGCGTCGTCTGAACCGCAGGATGACAAGGGACGGGGCTCTTTCACGTCACCATTGCTGATGCGGTAATCTGAAAATAAAATTTAAGTAATATAATGACACGCTCATGGCGGAAGACACTCGACAGTCATGAAAATGTAGTGCTAGACTGTCTGATGCAAAACCACAGATTCAGGTGCCAAAGAAATTCCATTATGATGCTCACAAAATTCCATTATAATTCTCACATGACATAATTTGAATACACAGTATATCAAAACATTGCTTCTCAAATAAAGCGCATTATTAGGATCAGGTATTTCAATTTAGTTGCACATTTGGATGATTTTATGCCTCACTCTGAGAACTAGTAAGGTATACTACTGAATTTTCTTCAAAGCACTAAAACTCCTATGCATATCATGTAATAATGGTAAAATATAACTGCTCTCATAAACATTGTAGCAGAAAATGTTTTTTTAAATTATCAGGTACTAAAAATTTCACTATCATGAAAATATTTTAAGATACTGCATTCTAGATCCAGTACCTGTATTATTTCAATATAAAGTACAACAACAAAAAAGTCTAGTGTAAATTACATTACTTGCTAAATTACAGATTTTAATCATGCTATTCAACCTGAGAATTTATCTTTGGATATTATGTACAAAAGGGTTATGCAGTAACTTCCCACAAGCACTCTAAGAGAAGTCACAACATTCCATATTCAAACAGTAATGATTGACTTCAAACTTGGCAGTAAAGCCCTAATGTCTTCTTCTTAAAGGTCAATAACTGTAAAGGCCAGTTAATAAAAGCTCAAATAAGCACTACCATGTGATGTACAAAAATAGGTAGCACACAAATAGTACACTATGTACAAGGTAACATTGTCGGGTTTAAAAACGTGAAGTACATTACTCCTAGGATATTAATGGGGCATGTCTGAAAGTCATTTCTAGGCACTGTCTAACATGAAAACATTGTCAACCACCTCGAATACACCGTACTTTGCTCACCTTTTGGCTGAGACGACATTTTAAATCCTTTTAAGCAAAAGAAAAAAGTTCATAATCATAAGACAAAAGCATATGAAACACTCAATAGCTCTAAACATAAAACAATAAGAATTGGAACATATTTTCCAAATTTTAAAAAACAGAAAAATCAGTCTCACTAAAATGTTTGCTTGTCTCTAAGTTTGGCAACTCATGTGCTTTTAATACTGAAACTAATGAAGTTTTTATTCAATGTCAAACTTATTTTACTTGTGCTCTACAAGGACTGAAGAACTGCCAATTCATTTCCAGCTGAACAATGATGAAGTGATTGCACTATGTAAGACTTCCAGCTAATGGGTGTTCCCTAACTCTGTTCATTATTTGGTTCAAATAACGAACAGGAGGATTTTTTGTTTTGTTTGTTTAGTGTTGCATAGTCATTACACACATTTTAGTTGTTGTTCTCTGCTTTTTTCTGCACTGAATTTGATACTTCTCTTGTATGAATATTCCTGCTTCCCAGTACAAGGGGAGTATGGTTTCTGTATTTGGATTTCTTTTACTGTTTTTAGAATTTTGACATGCATGAAAAGTTTTATCATTTGTGTTATAAGGTACTCCAACAGAAGCAGAATCTGAGGCACTGATAGGACTTCTCCTTTTCCCAGGTGCTGAAGGGAAGGCTTTGGCAAGTTCATGTCTACTTTTGATGTTGGTACAATTGCTACGTAGCAAGAGCACCTAAAAAAAAAAAAACAATTTATTGTGAGAGAGACTGGAGTAAGCAGGAAGAGGAGCGCGGAATAACTTTTTATCTGACTTCATGGTAAATGCAAGAATATTTCTAACCGAGATACTGGATACTTCACCTAATACAGTGTCATTAACTCCTTTTTCACCCAGGAAAGAAAATCCCCCTTGCATCAAAGCCAACCAAAATTACATTAGTATGGACACTGGTCTCTTGATTCCATTGACCCAGAAAAATCTTGGAAGTACAGACACTGCACAATGTGAAGGTCATGATACTACAAATAATTACAGCAGAAGCTTTTTTCATCATGGACAGGACTTTATGAAAGAGAGAGAGAGAGAGAGAGAGAGAGAGAGAGAGAGAGAGAGAGAGAGAGAGAGAGAGAGAGAGAGAGAGAGAGAAATTGAGAGAGGAGAGATCGAGAGGGAGCGAGAGAGAATGATAATGACAGTACAGTAATAAGCATGACGCATGGAAAACGCAAGCAATCCCCTCAGCATCTCTCTCCGTAGCTGGATGAGGGTTCCCCATATGGCAAGAGGTCTCATCTTGTGCCATCATCATTTCACATACATATAAAAATGAAAGCATTAAGTTCTTCTGGTCCTAATGGGCAATATGGAATACATATCCAAAATTGGTTCTTATTTATGTAACTCTGTATCATTTGTCATTGACTTTCCGGTAATTAGACTCATCAGCCAATTTCACAACGTAACAATTTGAAATTAATACACTGACAACAAATGACAATAAAAATAATGGTGTAAGATACAGGGAAATACAAACAAGGGGGTAAAATAACAAAATAAAAGTGAAAAAATTTCATAAATATTCACCATTTAGGAAAATGTAAGATTATTTTTACTAGCAAAAAAATCAAAATGATTACTCACTCAGCCATTAACAGAATGTAATTTTCCATGATCATAAAAGATCCAGCTGATCACTATCTAATGAGTACATATAACCCCTTAAAATTTTCAACATTTCTTAATATGGAAGCAAACAATATTTTGCCATATGCATCCCCACTCAACATAAATTTATCTATTTTAAATACTATATATTGCAGCATGATTCAAAAAGCAGCTAGCCACTTCTATTCGTGAATATATAATGGATAAACCACACAATTACATAATGCAAATGTGTATATGTATGGTACTGCTGTGTAAATATTCCATACGTATATACCTGTACAATATTGCACTTTATGTACTGCATATACTACATGCATATGTAACTGTTCATGAAACAAAAGTGCACCTGAATATTGTTTTATAGTATAAATCAGTGATGCTCATCACTTGACTTGCAAAAGAAAAGATAAAATACCAAAAATACTGTACTTTATTTTCCCAAAATAACTTTGCACGTATACAGCCATACATAATATAATTTTTTTTTCTACTAAATCAGCTCTTATTTTTATGACTGTGCTAGCATCTACACCTTTTACCATTTTATTATGCAAGAGCCAATAGGGCAGGTAACCAAATACCCTTGTTTAGCCCAAGCCTAAATAAAAAAATAAACAAGACAGGAAACAAAGTGGGATCTAAGACTGAGAGAAGCACTAAGCATACTTTGTGTCATTTGTGCTCCTTACTTTGCTGAACCATTCGAAAACTGGGGTGTGACAAGGAAAGCGCTGAGAAGCTTCCACACCGCATTTTACCTTTTTACCGAAGCACAGGGAGCTCCTTCCTCTAAAAGGGAGCAGGACAACAACCAAAAGTTTTCTCTACTAGGAGTTTGCATGGGTAGATGAAGCAGAAGCTAGAAAGTAAGTGTAAGTAAAACACTGTAAGGGAACTGGTCTCCTTAAATCAATAAGAACTGGTACAATAAATAAACACTAACAATACACATCAGAATACTAATAAACTAAAAATAAAGATTTGAGAAAAAAAAAAAGTGGAAGCCAGTATTTAAGTTACTTATGAACAGGTTCTGTGAACTGGACGCGAGATGCTTCTTGTCACGTTCAATGAACTCCACTGAATTTCAGCAGAGCACTTCTCTTGGGACATGGTTGAAACTGAACCTAACTACCTTGTGTTCAAGTGAGACTGCAGACTTTAAATGCTAAACAGGATGTTGGTCTTGGACAGAGGAGGAGTCATCTTGTACTAAAGTTTCCAACCCATATGATCAGATATTTTCACCCCAACAGCACTAAAGCTGTGTGTACAGTAATGATAACTAATAGCAAATAAAAGTTCTCTTCTAAACAACAATATCCATTCAGAAAATCAATCATAAACATTCATGTTAACAGATCCACAATACTTAAATGTATTTACATCTACAAATTCAACAAGCCATGTGAATAGCTTACCCCTCCGAGACTTCTTTGGTTTGCCAGCTGTGGGTTAAGGTAAAAAAAAAAAATCTGAGTATCCCATAACCAGAAAAACTAGGTCTTTGATGGTACGCATGTAGTACCTATATTCAAAATCAGTACAAGTACTGCACTAACAAATTACATCCTAATGGCAGGGAACCAGTCATTTTCAAGACTTCTGGTTAACAATAAATATTTTCTGATGCAAATAAGCTGCAGCCAACAAAACACTGAGACAAAGTGACAATGAAGAAAATTAAAAGCACAAAGATAAAGAAAGAATTGCATAGAGGAAGTGAGCCTTCCATAAATATTTCCTAAAATAACAATGAAGCTACATCACAAGAGTGAACAACAAAATGATGTAAATCAGGACATAATACATAATAACCTCCGCCGCATACCTCACCGAAAAAGAAAAAATGTATGCGTGTGTTTATTGTTCAACTCCCACAATAATATAGTATACGTACACTGGGAATCATCTCACAAGTATCAAGAAAAATATATTACTATGATAAAAGTTTTCAAAAAATAACTTGAGTTATTGAGAATCCATCAATTAAAATTTTATGCTATTTTGCTTGAGTTCAAGTTACTGCATGGAATGTATCATACAGGTCATTCAATTGCCAAACAGAGTGGAAAATCTAACCAAGAAAAAAGTCTAGCACAGCCTAAAATTGAGATATTAAATCTAACTAAAACTGACCAGGCAAGTGAGTCATTCTTGTATCCTTAAACAACGCTATAACTAGTGTAGTATATCTGAATAATTTCATATCAGAAAAATTATGACACCGTGAATCTGGTGATTTTGAAGAAAGCAAGAGGTCAAAAATTTCTATAGTGAAAATCTTGCGAGATGATAATCCAATAATCCTTCCCAAAACTCAAAAATGGCAAATATAGTTCTGACTCCTGGTACCTATTAGTGTGTAGTAGTTAGATAGTAAATATATCAAATATTTATGGGAAACTAAAGTGTTTTTCCCAGTGACAAAGAAAAAACAATAAATATGTGGGTTTCCTGGCATGGTTTATTTATATTTGATCACCAATTTTCTCTGAATGTTAAAAAAATATTAAAACCTGGCCTTATTTTTTCCATTTTTGTGAACTAAAAGTTTTAGATATACTGTAAAGATATCAATACTGATGAATAATCTTCCTGAAGAGAGTTATGCCCACTTTCTTATCTATACATCATGTTCAGTTAAACAGTTACAGTGATTCTACAACAGTCAAGATGGAGAACTCCTTATTCTCCTCAATAATATGAAAAGCCAATTCTTTTGTGTATCCATAATCCATTAATCTCTTATTCAAGTGACAGGTGTACTGTTACCTTGAGGTGGAACAGACCCACAAATGATGTATTGTATGATGAAGGGTGCTCAAGAATAAATCCAGGCAGTATATGTAAATATATGTAGCTGTTGCAATAAAAACTAAAGATGGATTTAAACAAATAAAATAATGAATATGATGATATCATCAGTGCTTTTGAGCAGATGTAAAGGTTTATTACCTTCAAAAGAAAATACAAAATCAAGCTGTGATGTTTCCAAAATAACAGGAGGACAAAATACTCCTAGACAATATGACAACTGGGTACATACCAGTTTTGAAAATGCAGTATATGCATTATTCTTGATAGATTATAAGAGCTCTATAAAAGAATACAGCTACAGTATTTAAAACCAACTATTTCATAAATACAAACCATCTTCAGATCTTGTCACTGATTTGTGGTGATAAAACCCATAAAACACTTGTAATAAGAAAGTTGAAGTGCTTATGGTGGTGTGTGTTAATAAGATAAGAGAATATCCTTCCTTAATTACTGAGATAAACTGACAGTAATCACTTCCTACTATACTTAAGTTGGTGGCTGAAATTACTTGTAGAATTACCACTCTTTTACCTTGCATGATTTGTTTGGGGTGAACCTACATCTAACCAAAATGAAATCACTTGACACTGCCAGTTTTAGAATCACTTGCTATCTTGGTATTACCATTCTTGTAGCATCCAGGTGAGCAATGAACAGCCACTCATCCGGAGTGTGAAGATTCTATTGCTGTTCAATTATTTTTCGACCCATCATTTAGTCTAATTCTAATGAGAGCTGTCTACTCTAACCGGATGACTTACTTTTCCTAACTCCAGGCATGACTTGTATAAATGTAGTTTTCATGGCTTGCAGCTTATGTTATGAATCAGTGCTATGAAATTATCCAAGTTAATAAGAAATGGTGAGCTACCTATTTATTCTCGACGTTATGGACTAATAGTACTACAGTACTTCGTCCAGCGTTACAGAGATGCTTTCATACTATGCACAACACTATTTTCTACTTGTGCTTTAGTTCTTTTAGTGCAATCAGTAAGCCAAAAGACACTTGTTCTAAATAGAGAGCACTAACTCACATGAAAGGGCAATTTCTCAAACATTAAACGGGTTGAGGAACTTATCTTTCCTCATTTCATACATGCTGGCAAGCTCCTACAGCTTTGGCTTCCTTTACAAATAAA
The DNA here is from genome assembly GCF_015104395.2 of Macrobrachium nipponense. Lineage (NCBI taxonomy): Eukaryota > Metazoa > Arthropoda > Malacostraca > Decapoda > Palaemonidae > Macrobrachium > Macrobrachium nipponense. The sequence goes on along the minus strand of NC_087214.1, from coordinate 63,661,828 downwards.
AGGCACAGTCCTTCTCCCTTCAGTATTGGAGAACACGAAAACTAAACAATGACCTACCTTGGCATTTTTGGCAGTGGGAACTCACTACATGTGGCTCTCTCCTTTCTACACTTATATATGATTACTCAATTAATGACCCCTTTTCCTAGAGCCAACAGCTCAAAAGTTGGATATTATTGCTGGGATATTTTATTCTTTGTATCCTTAAATCTCACTGCACTACAGTAACAAGAGTGGAGTTTCAGACATCACCTGCCTTATAATAGACCCCCCGGTAACTCTCCCTGTGATTGGCTCTCTTTATCAGCTTTTCATTAGCATAGCACTCCAGAATCTACGGACCCTCAAACCTAACACCTCCAGGCCTGCCTTCCTAGAGGAAGGGGGTTGTGGTTCCTCTCAAATTACACCCAGCAGAGTTGGTCCAAGTTCTACGGCTGGTGGCATAGGAAAGAAGCTAAAGCAGTCCCCGGTTTACAGCAGGGGTTCCGTTCCCAACGATGTGCCGAAGCCAAAATCGCTGCAAACCAGGAATAAATAGCGCTCATGGCGCCATAAAACCAAGTTACAGTGCCATAAACTGGGTAACTGCACCATAAACCAGGTAATGGCACCATTAAACCACTTACAGTGCCAAAAAAATCGGGTTAACGGCGCCATGATACAAGCGCCGTACAGCAAGATAGCCGTAACCTGGGGACTGCCTTTCCTACTCTTCTTTTAACATGATTTCTTCACTCCATTTCAATGACAGACAAAACCTAAGTCAGGTGTCCCCCATTGTGGATGTTATTACAAAACTTATTTCCTTGGTCTTCCCTGAGGGACTTGAGCACTAACGCCTCTTCAATAGCTTCGAGAGGGAAAGGGGGCCACATCACATCTGAAATACCTTTAGCCTTTTCGTTCTCAAATGTATCGCAAAGTTGCCCGCTTTATCATCTAAATACATTTGTAACCTGTGGTAATAAGAAACTCCCTTAGCTTCGCTTGACTCTTCTGTAACCTGTGGTAATCAGTAACTCCCTTGGCTTCGCTTGACTCTCCTGGGATCCTTTGCCACCCTCTCATTTCTGACTCAATGGAGGTTAACAAAAAAGGAGATACACCTGTCTCTTATAAGAGAAAAGAATTATATTTTGAAGCTACCATGGATCCAAGTCTTCTGCTGCCTTGCTCATCTGTCACTTTCTGTCTAGTCTCTAAAAATTTACAAATCATCTGGCTGAAAGTTTACAAAGTTCTGTTTTTCTGCTTTGACCAAGTTCATCAATCAAGTCTACCGTGTAGTAACTTAAAGATGCTAAAAAGACTACTGTTTCCATCCTCCTCATAAAATATTGGACCCTCCTTAGTAAGACAAAAATCCACCATAACTTTGGTAATCCCTTCCAGGTTAGACCATACTTAGCTAGCAATTCCAAACTCATGAACAATACATCCTTGAGTATGTTGACTATAAGACTCATTCAAGCAGAGCAATTCTTTAGCTGCTGGTGCCATTTGAACCAGAGAGGTGTTCCCTACTCCAATCTCTTTCCTTTCCATGCAGATAATTTTCATTTTGCCCAAAGATATGATTCTTTTATTTGTTTCATAAGTAAAACCTAATCCCTTTCAATAAGGTCACCCCATTTCTCTATCACACTGGGTTCAGGTACTGTCAATCAATTCAAAATAGAAGATTGTAATGTCAACCCTACTTATTCGAGGTTCAGCACTCGCAGCTTCAGCTGTTCTCGGATTTTTCTGTGATTTCCAAATTATTCAGGGAAAATTCACCTATTGGCAGATTTTTCCATAGAGCATTTACTGTATTTTCACATTTTCATATATAAATGTTTTAGCATGATAGTTTCAGGTGTATATTTAGAGTTTGAACTCTCAAAATAGACAATTACAATAAGGGTTTTAGAGGGGATTTCGGTATTCACCAGTGGGTGGGTGTGGTACACATCCTCCGTGAATGCCAGGGAACAATTGTACTAACTAATCAGAACAAGTGATCAGGGTCTCCCTATCCTGAGGAGCATCTCTCACCCTCAGCAAGAACAAGGTGATCTTAAAGAATGATACATTGGTACCGAAATGATAACAGGTCCAGTCAAGTAACGGTTTGTAACTATGGAATATAAAATGTTTTAGAAGGTCTGAAGTAACATACAGCCCTTGTCTAAGAAGAGCCACCTATTAGTTTATAATTAGGTGGAGCAGCCAGTTCACTCTGTTTATTACCAGGACAAATACTTCGATGGGGGAGGGGGGTTATAATGTGGAAATTTTTTTTATAAATATACAGATAAATTTCTTATATAAATTTAGCTGTTTTTGGAAGGAATGAGATTTTACTTTAAAAAGAATTGGCAAGACAAAGTGAAGTTAAGAGTATGGTGAAAAAAGACAGCTAAAACTACTTTTAAAGAATGGAATATTTACATCTGTGCTACAATTATCAAGGGTAATACTCATACCTCAACTTAAGACTGAGAGTTGAAAGAAATGAGCAAGCAAATGAATCAAGCTGTTCATGAAACTAACTACAATATTATAAATTTTCTTGAATATCTACTATCACCTGTAATAAAAAGTCAACAAATAAACTAGAATAAAAAAAATACTCTCATCACAGTCAATAAGAACATCATAACAGGTTACCATTAGGAAAGTAATATAAAAAGAGGAAGCTATGTACTGCATCATGCTTCAGATGATCTCTCAGTGTCATAATTTTACCACGTGAGCTCAAGTAAAATGCTCAGTGGTGACTACTACTCTATCCTAAGTTGCATTAGCAGATAACCTATGGGGGGATGGTGGGAAAACATACATGAAAGTGTAAGAGTACAGCGCATTCTCCAATGGAGGAGCAAAGAAGTGAAAGTGTTATCAGGATTGGATCAGTTCATGCTGGAGAATGTCTCCACACTGAAATCTTGCAGATACTTTCAACTGTTGGTGGCTGAAAGTATGACCCAAAATCTCTATATTACAAAAAAAAATAATCAACACAAGGCAACTGCAGATATTAGTCTGTTTTCTGGAGATAACAGTAAACATCCACAGCTGATATCACTGAAGGTAATCATGCGTGGCTGTTTAGCACCCACCATGTGTTACAGTGATAATGGTGCAGATATTCATTGGGAGCTCACAAACAGCAGACAATAAAATTGTTGCTTAGTGTTTCTTGAAGGTACCTAAGCTATAATTCACATTACAGTTCTCCATTATCAATGAGAAAAAGGCAGATCCTGAAATGGCTGCACGTATCAAACTTGTCTAAGAAAAATTAATGCCGTATCGCAAGTAATAATGATAACTGCTACTAACATACCAAGCCTTTTGGAACTTGTCTAAAGCTACCAGTCCTTACACTCTAGGCAATTAGAATTTCTTCTGCTAATCCTGTGCCACAGGAGCTCAAACTATAGTCAAAGGACTGTGGCAAAAAGACAATCATCATTATACAAAGGCAGATCAAATAATCTAACACAAGACACTTTTAAAGACTGCTTACCGTTACGTTACATGTTATTTGAAGGAAAGGAAAACCATGTTAACATCTGAAAATTGTACCTTGAAGAAATAAATATTAAGCATCGTCTCACTTCAATCTTTAACAGGTGAAGGCAATAGCTGCACCACAACAGAATTAATTCAACTACAATTAACCACCCAATCCCAATAAGAATTAAAGTCTACTCTACAAATACGGAGCCCTGAAAGATAGAATGGTCATGCAATACACGAGGCAAATTTTGACTTGAGCAATAAGTAGGAAAGATTACGAAAAAGTATTCATTTAAAGCCAATTTTCATTATTATGTACAAATTCAATTATTTTTATTAATTATTCATAGCTTAAAACCTTTGTTACAATGTCAAAGAACAGTACGTACAGTACTTCTTTTCACATCACATACTTCATATAATTCCATTTCTGAGACAAGAGACCCAATGATTTTAGCACAAGATTTGCTGGACACTTTTTCTAAGGACAGTGATGTAAACTGACTGACATGTTATTCCAAAGCTATCCCTGTTTACCAAGGGTATGATCTAGGTTTCTGTACAAAGTATATCACCGCGCTCAAGCATAGCATACAATTTATAATCAATATAATATGCAACAGTGTTTTCCCAATGTACAAAGCACACTCATACTTGAGGGAGTCCTCTGGAAGCACATGAATGCATGCAAGCGCACACATACATGGTATTGAAACAATGCGCTCAACAATGAGGGCCTTGTTGTCACACTAACCACATTTAAAATGACCGAAAGCCATATTCTTACAACATAATACTAAAACCCTTTATTTGAACTGCCCATTCTTGCTGACAAAAATAAATATGCAAGGCACCATAACTTAATGTAAAGCTTTTAAGGTGAGTGACATTAAAATAACACAATATACACCAACGTCAATATGGAATAGACATCCCTCATTAATTCCTGCATCCAATTTCAAGTGTCCAGCAATATACTCTTACTAGATGGCAGCACTTACAAAAAATAACAAAAAAGTACTAATATACTAACAGCTGATACTTAATGAAATTAAGGTTTGTGAATCGGTGAAAAACAGAGCGAATAAACACAGCAACTTTGTGTACCTATTACTTCTGTGGAAGGAAGCTACTGTAGTAAATACCATAGAATAACATTCTCTCTGCTGTGCTGATGAATGAAAATGGAATAGTACTCTATTCACACTGGTAAACTTATCACTGTTTTTGATGTTTCCATGAAACACTAGTACCTCATAATAATGAACTTTTGTAACTTTGGGAAACTAGATGGAACTGATCCTTAAAAAGTTCAGTTACAATAGGGTAGGTCTTCAAGTACCGCATGATATACGTACATAACGATATTGCAAAGTATTACCATGTACATAGTAAAATCTTAAACCTCACACTGTATTGTACTTAAATATTCTGAATTGCAACTATATATTCTGTGAAACTTTCCTTCAACACAGCATTAGAGAGGGCAATTTCCCAATTTGGTTTGGCAGGGATTCAAGAACACAAAAATGATATTGTTAGTATACAATAAAGTTTTGTACATACTTACCTGGCAGATATATACTTAGCTATAGACTCCGTCGTCCCCGACAGAAATTCGAATTTCGCGGCACACGCTGCAGGTAGGTCAGGTGATCTACCGCCCCTGCCGCTGGGTGGCAGGAATAGGAACGATTACCGTTCTAGAACCAGATTTTCTCTTCCACCTGTCTCCTGAGGGGAGGTTGGGTGGGCCATCAATCGTATATATCTGCCAGGTAAGTATGAACAAAACTTTATTGTATCTTAACAATATCATTTTTGTACATGGAACTTACCCAGCAGATATATACTTAGCTGATTGACACCCTTGGTGGTGGGAAAGAGACAACTATTTACTGAATAGACAGGTAAACAACATACGTTGTAGGTAACTAAATAAATAAAACCTTGGTTCCTACTTGATCAGCGGAAGCCTCCATGGCTAATGCCTAGGAATCTGCTTCGCCTCAAGAGCCTCAGCGAGGATGTGACCTATGGCTAAGAGTTCTTGTGGGTCTGTCGATGGGGTCTTATCCATTTACTCGACAGAGCCTCTTACATGACAATATGCCTATGCCTAGTGGCATAATTAAGGAGCACAACACCGATCCCGATCACCTGATCCTAACACGAGGGTTAGTGCTTAAGTTGAAAAGAGTTATCTACAAACTCCTTTCAAACAACCCAAAGAAAAAACACGACGTTAAATAAAATTTAACTCACTAGTTTTAAGGATCAGTATCTGCTCCCTATCCCAGCAATGTATCCGCAGACACGTATCAACCAAGAGAGAAGGATCCCTCGAAGGTTATCTTGACATCCTTCGGATAATGGGAAGTCAACACAGAGTTGCATCTCCCGTATGTGACAGCTAATATGTCCTTATGACATATTGTTAGGGAAAGAACAAGAATTCGGAAAAGCTCGCACTTCATGCGCTTTTAATTCTCAGCTGTTTGAAGGAATCATCAATGCACTTATCAAGTGCTTAGGAGATCACAATGTCTCAAAGAAAGGCCAGGGCGTTCTTTGATATAGATCTCTTCTGGGTGAAGCCTGGAGCCTGGCTAGCGCTTGGCAGGCGCCTAGCGCCTGTCTAGCGCCTCGCGCCTGGCTGGAGCCTTGCGCCTGAATGGCGCCTAGAGCCTGGCTGGAGCCTCGCGCCTAGATGGCGCCTTGCGCCTGGCTGGCGCCTCGCGCCTGGCTGGTGCCTGATTGGCTCCTTCCTGGCTAGCGCCTCGCGCCTGGCTGGAGCCTTGCGTCTGGCTGGTGCCTTGCGCCTGGAAGGCACCTGGAGCCTGGCAGAAGACTTCATGATTACTGTCTATGAGTCTGCATGCCTCAAGAGTTTCAGCGAGGTAGGGACCTATGACTGACAAACCCTTCTGGATCATGTCAATGGGGGCTAGCCCGCTTACACGACAGAGCCTTCTCGGATCGTGCCAATGGGGGCTGACCCACTTACATGGCAGAGCCTTACCTGTATCATATCAATGGGGACTAGCCCTCTTACATGACAGAGCTTTAGGTTTCTCTTTACTGGAAGGAGCCTTGCATCTGGATGGATCCTCAATCCTGACTGGAGCCTAGCCTTGAAGGAGCCTGGCACCTGGATGGCGCCTGGCTGGCTTCTAGAGCCTGGCTGGCTCCTAGAGCCTGGTGGCTCCTAGAGCCTGGCTGGTCCTAGAGCCTGCCTGGCTCCTAGAGCCTGGCTGGCTCCTAGAGCCTGGCTGGCTCCTAGAGCCTGGCTGGCTCCTAGAGCCTGGCTGGCTCCTAGAGCCTGGTTGGCTCCTAGAGCCTGGCTGGCTCCTAGAGCCTGGCTGGCTCTAGAGCCTGGCTGGCTCCTAGAGCCTGGCTGGCTCCTAGAGCCTGGTTGGCTCCTAGAGCCTGGCTGGCTCCTAGAGCTGGCTGGCTCCTAGAGCCTGGCTGGCGCCTCGCGCCTGGCTTGGCTCCTCCACACTTGCTGGAGCTTCGAGCTTGGAAGAGTCTCTAGGCTGTCTGACGATGTCCACATCGGACACTCTTATATCTGTCCGATTTGTTCGCCTCTGGCGCATTTGCGCCAGGTTGGAGGCCCGCTCCTTCTCAGTATCCGACCATGACAGAGTTCCTTGGAACTGTCCGCCTCTGGCGTTTTTCGCCTGTATTGGCATTTGGCGCTTGGCTGGCGCTACATTGTCCGAGAGCCTGAACAACCACATAGTTTATCAGGAGACTGGAGAAGGGTGGAAGAAATTCTTCCCCTTTGAGCTTTTGGCCCCTGGCAAGGGGAGGTGATTTTAGTCAGCTACACCCAGTAGACGACAGGATATCTAACAACACGAGAGAGAAGAGTCTTCCTCCGAGGAGGATCCTTCGTGAACACTTCTTTTGCTAACGAGATCTCTTCTTACATGTTGATGAGGTTCCTCGTTGCAGAATCTTCCCTATCCTTGCCCGAAGGAAGGGAAGGAGTCTGGAAGTCGAAGGAGAGACTGAGCTGAAATTGGGCGGAACCCTGATTTCTAGCTCTTATTGTATCCTTCTGAATACCTTCTGGGAAGCATTTTGAGCCCTCATCGCACCCCGAAGACTCTGTAGGCAAACGTTTAAACCATCTCTTCTTCTGTAGATGAAAATGTAAGTACCCTGCCTGGGCAACTAAACTTCTCCCTGAAAGCGTTGCGTCAGGAATAGAGGGATTTATTTCTTTTGCCAGACATACTATGCTGGCAAGAACCCATTGCCGAGTCTCCATTGAATCTGATGCGAGATTCCAATGCACAAAAAATTCACTTGTCTTCTTGGTCGTTTAGGGTTAAGAGAAACAAAGAATTCCTTCATAAACTTCCTCAAAGAAGTTAGATGAGGAGCAGTTCCATTTTGTCGGAACACGGAATCTGTGGCCACAAAAAAAATCCCATTCGAAGTACATGATATCCTACTCTTGTCGTATTGCGGTATCGTATAAGATCCCGAAGATCTTAATCCTCTGTTATCTCTAATTCCCTTTGTAGAGACAGAGTATGGCCTTTTACTGCGTTCTTTGATAGCAGATATACATAGGTGATTCTTCCCTCTGAAAGTGAAGAAAAAACCTCGCTATGTGGTTCACAGAGGTATCGGAAGAGGACAGTTTCCTCATTCCATCTAGCACGATCTGCAGCAATTCTATGTCTTAGCCATGACTATTGTCATTTACCTTGAAAAAACCTCTCATTCATGTCCACTTCTGGTCAGTCTGCACGCGGACAGACTCAGAGTGGAGAGGTTTTATAGGTCTATTTATAATAGATTCTGATAGAATATCCAGATACTCTTGGAAAAGCCTTACGAAACATGCTGTGAGAAGAACGTGACTTCTGTGAATCCAACCTCTCTAAGGCCAAAATGAGGCATACATCCTCTCTTCCTTTGACGCCCAATTATCTTAATATCTGTTAAGAATTTATAACTAGGGGAAAAAAAAAAAAAAAAAAAAAGGCTAAAGTTTATTCCCCTTCTTTAAATTTAAAGATGTCTTATATTGCTACCTCTCTTGGTTCGAGGAAAAAGAAGCAGTCTAAAGGAAGCCTGTTCGTCTTCTACCTTACAAAGAGATCTATGAAGAAGACTTTCCGCAGGTTTCTCACAACTCTTTTCAATAAATGTTAGACATATGTTAACAGTTATTATCTTCGATCGAGAAGGTTCTCACGGACATGCAAAATCTTGCATCGAACCTCTTAAGGATCGTTACGTTCCGTGTCTGTTCCCAAATAGGTTCTCTTTTGTTAACGCGAACCGGGGCGAAAAAAGAGATTCTCGATGCTCTTTGCGATATGAGAGAGTCGTGGAATTGGCCTAAGTGATTAAAATAAATCATTTCATCATTCCTTGTAAGCGACCCTTTTCGATTAAATGGGTAACGAAATCAGGAACGAATCTTGCCGTTACCGAGCCTGCTGTCCGAGAGGCTACTGGACTCTTAGGTTAATAACTCGCTAAACAAAAGAGAAAATATCTTGGATGGTGCTTCTGGCACAATTTGCGCCAGGCTGGCGCTTCCTTCTAGTTCTTTTTAGGTTATGTGCCATAACATCTATGCCTTTATGGTTCACATGTTAATTCCGTTCTTAGTGGGAAAAAACTTTTATATACGTAGTATAGTCCATTCAGGGACAACTTCTGCCTAAGAGAATGTTTCCCATCCGACTCACCCAACTTCTCTTGAGCAATATCCGAATTTAAAAAGGTTGTGTGCGTTTCTCGAAAGGATGAGAGAATTATATATATCGCGCGCTGCCGTATTAGAATCCTTTATAATACTGTCACATTGTGGTAAACAGCATTAATCTAGGAAACCTTTGTAAGGATACTAGGAATTCTGTAGTTAACCTCGGTATGTGCATAAGACTTGACCATACCGTAGTCTTAAAGTGAATTCTCTACTACATTCATCTTCTCACTAAGCATGTACTCTAATAAGCCATGCTTTCGTAAGCATGAGAGCATTATACAATATAGAGTTTCGCTGCGTTAGAATCCTTTAAAAATGTTACCTACGGTAAACAGCATTGAAATGTAATATCTTTCTTATTGAAAGCTTCTTAGCAAAAGGCAGACAATATTTTATTTATGTTTGCTTAACTATCCCCTCAATCCGAGGCTAAAACCACGATTGTAGGGGAGAGACACGGTTATTCATTCCATCCCGCAGGAGAGACATATGTTACCGCCCACTCATGACCGACACCTACATGATACTGCTTCTTGTTGTTTGTACTGCGTTGGTGCCTAAGCGATAGCAGTCTCGTTAGCCGACTGGCCTTACTCTTCCAGAGTTGCCAGCTACTCCATTTAATAAAGGAATCTTATAACATTATTATCGAACTTCAGGAAGTTCTTATAATGCATATCTAAGCGAAACAAGACTTCGATATATCTAGAAGCTAAGTAGGTGTTGTCTTAACAATCCCTTTAAGCGTAGTCCTTCCTAGGAAATTCCTGGAAGGATACTGGTAATTGAGTTGCTCAGCAAAGAAGTAACTACGGTATGTGCTTATGATTTGCCGTATCGTATTCTCATACAGCAGATACTCTACTACCTTCTTTCCCTGCCGAGGCAGATAGAGAAAGGATATTCTGGCGCCTGGATCCTTGCACCTAGCGCCTGGAATGTTCCGCGCGCCTGGAATGTTCCGCGCGCTAGAAAGGAGACTCGCTCCTGGAACGTTCCGCTTGCGTGGAAGGTCCCGTGCGCCCTGACAGTTCCGAGCGCCTACTAGACCCCTTTTAGAAAGAGCCTCTTGCCCGGAAACGTTCAATGGAAGGATCGTTCTGATTGCCACTCTACTGTAAGGCTCCTTGCTCTAGCCGTCTGTTTTTCTGGCGCAATTTGCGCCAGGCTGGCGCTTCGTCTCTTTGAAGGCGCCTTGCGCCAAGAAAAATTTTCTAGAACGTGGCTCGCGTTTGGTTGTAGGAACGCGGCTCGCGCTAGTCTGTTAGCTGGAACGCGCCTCGCTGCTGGCTATAGGAACGTACCTCACGCTAGCTTGCTGGAACGCGGCTTCATGGCAGCGGCTGGCTCTTGCTCAGTGTTCTCTTAGTTTTCAGAGAACGCGCTAGATCACTCCAAACATACATTCTTCGTCGTTTCGGATGTAAGATGAAGAGACGCACTTTTTTAAGGATGCCTTATCAATGGCTATCTTGGCAGTCTGGGACGTTCTACAGAACCTGCCGAGGGACGCCTGACCGGTGGGGGTTCTCCCTAACCTTCCTGCGGCTGTCAACTTTCCTCCTCCACTGGGTCTGGGAGTTTGGAAGAGGTCTAGGCCTGGAAGCGCTACGGAGCCGATCAGACGCACCCTCCACTGCAACTGGGAAACACTATATTCACTTCTTACCTTTTTAGAGCTCGCCTTTTGAGCTCCATCCATTTATCTTCAAATTTGCACATATGAATTTGTAGATTCTGTGGAGTAAGAAGGTGATGAGGATGCAACAACTACTAGAATTGTCAATACTCTAACTGCTCGTTAGTACGAGAGCTCTTAAAGCTTCTAAAGGAAGCGTATCTAGTTATATGCTTTCTGACTTCCTAAAGTAGGAAGTTAGATCTTATATTTCCTTCATCAAGTTCTAACACTTATACACGTATTAGTGAAAAAAAAAAATATCAATATTTCCCTTATTGCAAAATATAAGTGTCTACCGAAAAATTCGGTAGTTTCACGTAATATATTCTTCGAAATTTCGAAGCCAAATTCATTAAAAAGTTAATAAAAGCGTATGCCAAACCAAAGACCCAGTACTTCCCTGCAAAAGACAGCCCAGAAGGTCGATGGCGATGAAAAAACGAAAATCAAGTCAGGAGGTAGCAACAACGTATGTTGACACTACCGCGACAGAGAAAATCTGGTTCTAGAACGGTAATCGTTCCTATTCCTGCCACCCAGCGGCAGGGGCGGTAGATCACCTCGACCTACCCTACCTGCAGCGTGTGCCGCGAAATTCGAATTTCTGTCGGGGACGACGGACGGAGTCTATAGCTAAGTATATATCTGCCGGGTAAGTTCCATGTACAAAAATGGATTTCAAGGTTGAGCAGTAAAGAATCTGGATCCTCAGTAGGAGGTGTAGCAAGTCCAACATGAGATACTTTTGACAAGTCATTTTGGTTGTATATTAAATTACACAACACAACAGAAGCAGATTGCACAGGTTACTTAACAGAAGTACTAATATGGAAAAGACAAGATTAAAGTTTACCTTACTATACACAGATACAGAGGCTAAACAACTATATTTGTCATACCATAATTACAATGGTTTCATCGAATAATTAATGATGACATAATATAGCAGAGACAGAAGAACAATCATAAACACACACAGGTACAGAAAACAGGGACTTTTACAGTGTGGGTATCAAAGATTAGGCTAATGGGTAACTGCATAACCTTCATTCCACTCACTACTAAACAGCATCGATCCCCAGAAAACTTCAAGGCAGTGGAACATCTAACGGTTGTAAAACTCTTGGTGGGAAGAAATGCCCCTTCAATGATGGATAAGCCTCTTGTCACTTACACACTACTTAATACCACCCACTTGTCTTACACCAGCTAACTTGAGGATATACTTATAGCTGTCTGATACCAGCTAATATGAGGACATACTTATAGCTGTCTGATACCAGCTATTTTAAGGATACATATTCCCTGCTTGGTCCGTATGACAGCCAACACTATCTGTCATCAAGTTCACTATCATGAGGTGCTACTGTAGCCTATAAGCTTTTTGATATTGCCTTTTAATGGGATTGGCTAACTTTGTGCAACTCTACTTTTAGTTTTTCAGTAAAATGTAAAATGAATGTCAGTACTTAATTCCTTAATATTCCTTAATGCAAAACAATTACTAATCAGATTTAGTAAAACACTTCAAATTCACCAAGTCCATTTGGGATAAATAATTTCCCAATTTTACCATAAAAATGACGCAAACTTATGAAAAAACATTATTCAAGGTACTTACTAACCTACATACTTTGAACGTGAAGTGACGCAGTCCCTAAAATGCAAGGTGCCATCAGAGTGAAAACTGAAAAATAACGCTAAAAATGACTCTGCTGCCACACCAAGCAATTGTAACAGGCGAACATTACCAACACAACCAAATGATGTGTTTTCTCAACTGATTCTAAAGACTGTTGTCTCAGACGTTCAGCTTCATTTCTTTAGTAATCGTGGCCTTTATAAAGTTCATTATTTATTGACAATCTGTCAAGATTAGTTTAGTACCATCAATAACAGGCAATTCAAATAATATCAAAGCTATTTCAAAGGTCTCTTTACCAATATTATTCATCTCCAACATTGAAATCAAATGATAAAGAATTCTGATTCCACTGCAAAGAACCTGGTCCCTTTATCAACTTTCCAAATTACCGTAATGGTGATAAATAATGAGTGATAGATCATTTGAATTCCAACATACAGACAACTATCTATACACAATTATCAGCTCTCAAGAAGTTTTGGCTAAAACACTGCGATACCATATCCTCTACCTTATGTTCTCCTCAGTTGGAAAATTGTGAATTTCAAACATTTTTTTCTTCAGAACAAACCATTGCCTTAACAAAAGCAGTTTTCTTCATCTCTGCAATCAGACAAAGCTTACGTTATCAAAACACTCTACAGATGAGCTAAAATGGCAGGTGAGATGGCACCCACGGGAAGCCCTTTATCTCTCTCTCACTAGCACTACACTCAGCACCTCTTATTCTAATATGCCCGGGAAGCAACAGGATTCTCCAGTCAAGAGCAGAAAAGGAGAAGAAATACTTGTAATAGCATAATGGTAGTATGTACTTGCACAAGAAAGGTAACACTTGTAGTAGTATGTATAATGATCGTACTTGAACAAGAAATGTTTGACTTAAAGTCTTGTTTGTGTGAAATACACAGTGCTATTTTTACAAAAACCCTTTTAGAGTCTGTTCAAGAAAAATGGTAGTTAATTACTCTGTATCTTTAATGGATGAATACACTCACATGAGTAACAATAACAGGTTTTGAGTGGTGGACAGATTACCTCCTGGTGAGTATCAATACTAAGCACCATTGATTTGGAGAAATCGCACGGAAAAGAGGTTCCATTACTTCAATAGCCCATTAATTTACTAATGGCAACTTTTAGACTGACTCAGCTCGCTGATTCTAGGCAGCTCATGATTTATTTGAGTGCTTTACGTCAAAGTTTGCCCAGTCTGAGGTCCTGCATATATTTTTTTTTTAACTTGGTTCTTAAGGGTTAAACACTCTACATAAAGCATGAATAGAGGATTTAAAATATCAAAATCATATGTATTAGCCTTACCTTAACCTGTTTGTAAAATTAAAAGACTGGGACAGAGTCCCAGGAAATAGTGACAAATTAAAAACTGATGAAAAAGCTACCAGAAAAAGGACACAATGAAAAATCTATAGCCCACAAAAGATTATCATATGTTTCACAGCAATACCAAATTGTGAATTTTTCAGTTGAACTTTGGATATAGCTACCATAAATGCAATAAGACTTCAATTACAAAAAATACCAACATCATCTGGAGACTAAAACACTGATGGAACTAGAAGCAAGACCCACACGGCATGAGAAGGTGGCAGCTTCAGCTTCCTGGAAATATATTAACTACACTATGAGAGCAATTTGAGAGAGAGAGAGAGAGATAAAGAACCTCCCACAATACAAATGTTTTGTATGTTTGTATCTTTCCACTAATGAGTCACTTCAGAATTCTTAAGCTTTGTCCAATCACAGAATCAGCAAATGGCTTTTGTTAAAAACAATAGTATGTAATGCATGTGAAATAAAAAGTGACACCATCATTACATTGCTACATATTATCATTACTGTTGCAGTTAATGCTATTATTTCATCGTTATTAGTGCACTGCTACACTACTCTCATAAGATATACCCTCATATTGTGACTTTCTTTTTTTTGTGAGATATACTAAATACAAATACAGACCCAGAGAGAACATGGCTGGCAGCAAAATGCTTTAACAGTGGCAAGTGCCATTTTGCTCCCCTATTTAAAGTGATAATATTAAGTTCAGCCTGCCGTTGAGTATCTTTCATTATTTTCTGCCCCAACCTCTAGTTAACCTCTACTTCTTGTATGGACATTCCATCCTGTTGCTTCCCTACTTCTCTCCACCATTTTGTTCCCACATAAAAGTGACGTATACACATACAGGAGAATTATGAATACTTCTATAGATTTACACAAAATATCTTATTTTACGTATGGTACTCACACAAATGACTTAGAAATTTAATATAACTGCACAAACCTACTCTGAACAACAGGATGCACTACTGTGCAATTCGTTAAAAGCATTTTCTTTTTATATTCCTATTCCGCAGGCGGTAGAGTTCCTCATCCTTACACATCTGTGTAAAGTATGGAGAAGAAACAAATTACAACATAGATTTAAAGCTATTGTTGTTGTCTTTTCCTCATGAGCTGCTAACCCATGCCATCTCCTCCCACGTGCTACTCCCTCCCAGAGCTTAATTAAAATGTTATGTGTAGTACTATATAAAGCCAAGGCAACTGAAGTTCATGGATTAAGTAGAAAACATGTTCTCTTACACTGCAGATTCAATTATAATGGCAAATAGCTCTTTCCCTCATACATAAGTGTGTGTGACTTTTGTCCTTCAATGCTGTTGTCAGTAACATTAACAGGGTCACAATACAAGTGGACACTTCTTCTTGAGCAGACTGGAGCAACAGACACCAATAATGCTTTGTTTGGAAATCAAAAGGTCCTACTTTCAAATGATATTCAACATTACTTATAACTGTCAGTCATTCAGTAATAACCTTTGTCCAACCTACTATAGTCGATTCATTTAAGGTAGATTCTTGCGCCTACGAGACGTTTGTTTGGCGGCCTCTGATTGGCTGGTAGCGGGAGGCAGACTGCTCGCTCAGTGGGTCATATTTTCGTTTGTAGCTTAGAAAACTAGCAATATGTTTACATTTCTTCATTTATCTCACGTTTTACAAAAGATAGGAAAGTTTTGGTCATACCAAAGGATTCGGTATTAAATGTACAATTAAATAATATTTTCCTGAAATCAATAAGTTAAAATACAAAGGAATTACAACGAGTAGAAGTGAAGGGAGAAACATTTTATTATTTATACCTGTTTTTATTCATCATCGGATTTTGCATAATTCATGAGATCAAGATAAAATAAAATCTTGTGTTATTAAACAATAAAATCACCCTGAATACGCTGGTGCTTTCAGATTTTAGATGCGTGTAATATGTAAAGAGAAAATGAAGAATATGTCTTATTATTTTGCATTCGTGCTTGACTTGGTTTGACAATAGTGCCGAGACACATCGTTGGGTCTGTTCCTCTCAGCTAGAGCCGTTGGCGTGTTGGCAGTTGCCAATTGGCGATATGAGAAGTTGCAGTTTCGTGACTATGTATTCACCGAATTATTATGTCATTACATTTTCTATAAATAAATGCATAGAATTCCCATTATGACTTTCGAACATTTTTACTCAAATATCATATATGTCCGTATTTCTGGACATATCTGATAAAAAAAAGTAAATAATCAGATGGATGCATCTGGTATCGTTGGAGGTGTAGGCTGGCCGCGGGCGGGAAATTCAGTCCAGGAATGAATTTGAAATCTACGGACCTACTTCGCACTCTTCAGCTCATCCTTAGTTTTAATGAGGTTGGTTTCAACATATTGTTTCTAATTTTCTTATATGAATATATTTTCAAACGAAAGGGATATCAGAGACTTAATTGAGTGATATGAAATAATAATCTCAGTGGAGCAATAAACAGCAACGAACTAAGCAAGATTTCTTTTTCTTTTCAAGCAGATGTCTCGAGATGACAGCACCATTCGTCGCACCGTTTCCAGATTTGCAAGCCAAGCTCGCAACATTATAATGAATGTTCATCGTTACTTCAGCTCACAGTGGGGAGCAGACTCAAGAAATGAAGTATTTGAGAAGACCACCAAAGCTACAGGAGTGCCAACCAACACAGTGAAAAAAATCAAGCGACACTCATCTGAGTGTGGTAACGTCCCCTTCGCTTCACCTGTATATCCCAGGAAGAGGATCCGAGTGAAGGACAAGGTGGATAGTTTTGAAAATGAGTGTATTCGGAAGGAGATTTTGTCTTTTTACGAGAGAGGAGAGCTCCCAACGTTAGATGCCCTACTGGAAAAAGTGAAGGAAGACCCGGTAAAGTTTAATGGTGGAAGAACAACGTTATGGAAAATTGTGAGAAGGCTTGGATTCCGGTACAAAAAAGTGACGAGTGGAAGAGCAATTTTAATGGAACGTGATGATATAGTGGCAGCGAGAACTGAATACCTACGTTTAATTGAAAAGAATAGGAATTGTAGTCCAACTGAACGTAAACCTGAAGTATTCCTGGATGAAACTTGGATAAACCAAAATGAATGTGTACGTCAGTGTTGGACAACGGGTGAAGGCGAAATAGGACCCAAACTTAAGACTGGAAAGGGGTCAAGATTTATTGTGGTGCACGCGGGGAGTGAGAAGGGGTTTGTCAAAGATGCGCTATTGTTGTTTAGGTCAAAAAATGGTGCCAAAGGGGACTACCATGATTCCATTGACCATGAAAGGTTTTTAAAGTGGTTTAAGGAACAACTATTGCCTAATATAGAAGACAGATCTCTAATCATAATGGACAATGGTCCCTACCATAGCAAAATAGAAAATAAAGTGCCAACAACCAGCAACAGAAAAAGTGAAGTCATACAGTGGCTTTCTTCTAATAACGTCACCTACGACCCATCAGCAACAAAGCCAAAATTGCTGCAGATTGCCAAGTGTCACAAAGAAAAACAGAGGTATGTGATTATAGTATTCTCATACTGAGGACGTACTAGCTCTGAAGCATTGTTAATACAAACAAGTGCAGCTTAACAACTTAAAAGGATTAACAACTTTAAGAATAACAAGCACTTCTGCTAAATAAGAAATTCTAAACATATATATATTACAGTGATAGATGAGATAGCCCGTACAAATGGTCATGATGTGCTCAGACTGCCACCATATTATTGTCAGTTTAACCCCATAGAACTTATATGGGCTCAAATAAAGGGGGATATCAGAAAAAATAACTCTAATGCAAATCAATCTTTGAAAACTGTTGAGCAGCTTACGAGACTGGCGATAGACAAAGTTACAACAGAAGACTGGAAGAAATGTTTTCACCACGTTAAGAAATTAGAAGATGATTATAGGAGGAAAGATGTTGCTAGAGAGCATATGTTTGGAAGTTTTGTTATTGACATTGGAGATGACGAAACTGACAGTGATGATATTGATAGTAGGGAGGATGACAGTGATGATATATATCAATGATTTTCCTTTTTTTTTTTTTAAGTTGAAGACCTAACAGTGTTTCTATAGTTTTCCAATTTTTAGATAGGCAATTTCATAACTACAGTATATCCATATGAGTCCTTTTTTTAAATATTTAATGGCATAACAATGTACATATCTGTTTATAAATTCTTTTTACTTGGTTTTAATAGAAAAGGGGATATCAATGTATCTATAATTTCCCATTGTTTTTGTTCCAATTGGTAATGACATGACTATGTATATATGTATGATTTTCCTTTATTTATTTTTTAAATAATGATGACGTAAGAAAATTTGTAACATTTTAATTTCTTTTTGTTCATATCGATAGCCTAATGACATACCAATGTAAGCCTACTGTGTATGACTTTCTTTTGTGTTTATGACATATCTGCATGAATTTCCATTCTTTTTGTATAAAAAGATGATGATATAACAGTCTTCTGACTAGTCTCATTATCCTACATGTACTATATATATACAATTATGCAGGGCTGTGGGAACGGTTACGGGAGCTATTCTAACTCAGGTATGAATTAAGTGATTCAAGAATAATCAACTACCTCAGGAGAAAACTAAGCAAATTTTTCCTAAACATTGTTGTAGACATGTTGTCAAGTGTAACATGTATATAAAGGAGATAAACATTCTGGTGTAAGAGTAACTCAAGCAATTCTGAAAAAGACAGTATATTATATTCGTTACATCGTCAACAAATTTTATGGAAAGAAATAAACATTTGTACTTTTGTTTATTGAGTGAACATATGAAAACCATAAGCTTTTGATGTTATTGGCCAGAGAAACAAGTTCTGTTATTTATCAGTGATCCTCATAAAGCATGTACATTTCTCACTTAGACTAAATTGAAGCCAACACCCAGATGCATCCATTTGATTATTTACTTTTCTTTTATCAGATATGTCCGGACATATATGATATTTGAGTAAAAATGTTCGAAAGTCATAATGGGAATTCTATGCATTTATTTATAGAAAATGTAATGACATAATAATTCGGTAAATACATAGTCTCGAAACTACAAACTTCTCATATCGCCAATTGGCAACTGCCAACGGCTCTATCTGAGAGGACTAGCCCCACGATATCTTGCGTCTCTCGGCACTACTGTCAAACCGAGTCAAGCACGGATGCAACATAATAAGACATATTCTTCATTTTCTCTTTACATATTACACGCATTTAAAATCTGAAAGCACCATCGTATTCAGGGTGATTTTATTGTTTTAAAACACAAGATTTCATTTTATCTTGATCTCGTGAATTATGCAAAATCCGATGATGAATAAAAACAGGTATAAAGAATAAAATGTTTCTCCCTTCACTTCTACTCGTTGTAATTCCTTTGTATTTTAACTTATTGATTTCAGGAAAAGATTATTTAATTGTACATTTAATACTGAATCCTTTGGTATGACCAAAACTTTCCTATCTTTTGTAAAACGTGAGATAAATGAAGAAATGTAAACATATTGCTAGTTTTCTAAGCTGCAAATGAAAATATGACCCACTGAGCGAGCAGTCTGCCTCCCGCTACCAGCCAATCAGAGGCCGCCAAACAAATGTCTCGTAGGCGCAAGAATCTACCTTAAATGAATCGACTATAGTAATTATTTGGTACCGAATCTTGGCAAGACTTTATTTTGGTTTACTATTGCTACTATTATCTTGCATTTATATACCTCCTGAGCTATCAGTTCCCCTTTTGATTCGCAGAGTTAAGAAATACATTCCATTTTACTCCATCCATAAATGTTAACATCCCTCTTCAAAGTCAATATCATTAAAATAATAAAAAAAAAATTTAGGTCATAGCTCACTAACGGTGACCTTGCCTCCCCTGGTGCATTGGTGTCAGCCATTTCATTTTCACCCATTCTCCATGGTTTAATTTTCCACGGTAACTTGTAGCACTACAAAATTTCTTTAGTAATTCCCTAGGGACACCTGGACATGTCTACAGAATTGTTTTGGACAATTCCATTCCTGGATGGGTCAATTTAAGTCATCTCCAATGAATTTGCCGATGAAATACTGATACATATTAACAGAAAAGTTATAATATATGCATACCTACTTTGTGGTATGTCTAATGAAGCTGAAACTTATGACTACATTATTATTAGTGTAGTAATTAATACTATGCTATTGTAAACTAGATTACACCTTCTTACTGATACAATCATCTTAAACATAATGTTATGATTGTTGATGTAATTAGAGTTTTATTATTGTTAACATTAGTTGTAATAGCAGTAGCAGAGGTAGCAGTACAATACTAATAGCAGCAATATTTTAAACAATTTTAATTTTCATAAATACCCTTACTGCTGTAAAAATACAGCCATAATTACTATAATTGAACTGTAATGTAGTAGTAGTAGTAGTAGTAGTAGTAGTAGTAGTAGTAGTAGTAGTAGTAGTAGTAGTAGTAGTAGTAGTAGTAGTGTCATATCAGCAGAATCAACAGGCCTCAGTTGTACAGTTTTAGCTATGTACATTGCTTTTGGCACAATTATTAAGTTAAGACATACATATGAACAACAAGATACCAATTATTAAAGTAGTACTTAACATAAGCCGGAAAAAAAAAAGGTCTCCCTGGCAAGAAAATAAAAAGAACATATTTCTGTATTACAGCTTCCAATCACACTTAAAACCTAAACATACGCAGGCCGACATACTTGGAAATGTAATCTGATAGTACTTTCGTGACTTAATTTCAATTGTTATTATACATCTGTTAATTCTCTTTTCCAAAAAATATGAAATTAAAATTATTTTCCATTGATTGTGATGAATATTTATGGCAAAAAGCATTACAACTTCCTTAAAAGATATTGGATTTGTGAAAACAATGTCATCTGTGTTGATAAAAAGCAAATAAAAATTTTTGATACTTGGACGTTCATATGCTAATAATAACTTAGATTTGACTTAGTAGACCCTCATGAAGGGTTTAAAAATTACCACTGGTACAGTGACATAATTTTGTACAAACTGCAGTCATTCAGTTATTGTCATAAATATCTTTAGTCACCCTACATGGAAAAGTAATATTGTATATACTAATACAACCACTACAAGGTTAATCTCACGCAATTCCACAATTGACAAAGAGACCTGTCAATGAATGGCAAGTGACGAAGCAACCCAAGAGCAGCATCTGACAGAGACTCAACATGGCATTTTGGTTGTCATGACCATCCCTGAGGGTCATACAAGAAAACTGATCTCGTTAAAGTGAAGACTTGTGAGAACAGAGCGACCTATACCAGAAATCATCAAATTGATAATCGGGGTGTTCTAGAAGTTCTTTCACTAGTGCTTTGGAAAAAAAAAAAAGTCCTGGGGAAAATGATTTCAAAAAAAGCAAGGAACCCTTTTCCTAAAAATAAAAAACTAAGGGTTTACCAAACCAAACACAGTATGGTAAAAAATATATAGTCTGTAGTATACACAATGAAAAGTGTTCAAATGTTGACCTTCAAAAACATTAATTTTGTAATTTAATCAAACTTTTACAGTCATGCTTGTGTAAAAGTATTTGTAAGAATTTCTTCAACTACTAAGAGCAAGTAAAGGCTATCAACTACACTATCTCAAACTTTTGATAATCAGTAAATGGAACTACCAGAACTCAATCTCAGAATTGCTCCTACGAAAGACATTTGTTTTACCTCATACATGAAAAAAAATGGCTCTTAAACGATAAGAAACTGAGGAACAAAAAGCTTAATGCCTGTTCACATAAATATGTATAAGACATAAATAACTCATGTGTATACTATGTAAATAAAAAATGTGTTTTACTTATTCTGATATGCAATGAAATCTAAAACTTTGTAGAAGCTGTGATGAGACTAAACAGAAATCCACACTTCATTTTAGTATTATCAGTCTTAACAAGCATGTATGTTTTGAAACAACACTTACAGTCATGAACTTTCACAGCAAGCTTCCCACAATCAGATTGCCCATAAGTGCCTAAGTGTACTTTATATTCACAGGAAAGTGTGACTGAGTATCCCCTCAAGTAAGGAACGTCAAATCCAAGACTGGAAGGGCCTACTGTATATAATTACCACCCAGTACAAGACTACTAAATGCAGCACCTTACAACCCAGCAGACATATATAGTACCACAGATACCTGACCAATTAAGCAAAACATGAACAGCAGGAAGATATGCTGAGAGCTTCCTTCTAAATAGTCATGATATACAATCTTCAGGGCAACAGACAAGCCTTAAAACATAAGAAAAAGTACTGGAACAGCAGAACTTTACTCCAAGATGCGAAAGAATGGTTTAAGCACAACAATGTTGTCACAACAGAAATATCTTAGGTAAATCTGTAGAATTCCAATGGTCTGGCCTGTGCATCCTGCAATTGTTACTCTGCTATCATAATACAGGAAATTTTCCTTCCACCTGTTTGTCTTTACTCAAGTCCCATAACCTTTCAACTTTTGGGAGCCATGCCTAATGCTTCCCTTGGGAACAGGTGAAACTATTTCTCCTACCTTTTTCATGCATTTCATTCCCCTCGGACTTAGCTTGGGAAGGGTTTTTGCTGAGGTCCCTTCAGCTGCTGTATGTCCCGTATGTACAAAACAAAAACATCCTCTTCCTGATGTCCGATCTAATTATGCTAAACACCACAAGCCTCTAACAAAACGTGAAACTGGGAAAATGAATGGGAAAATAAGAACGTTGAAGGAAACCTGACTTACTGAAGTCAATACTATCTGAATTATGAGGGAATAGAATTAATACATGTGACTACGTATGTCGAATATACATGAAGCAAAATAAATACTGTGAAAATAATAATTACTGCTGTTATTTGAACTTATGAAGACATAACCTGAAGATACTTGGCAATAAAATCAAAGCATTTTACTCTGAGGATCATGGAATGACTCATATTTCCATCAAAATGTATTGCTTGGGAAAAATACAATAAATAACTTTGTACGAGGTAACATTTGCACAGTTCCTGATGAGTTGCTCGACAGGATAGATATGTAAGCACTACTCCTTTCAAGACAACTGAACTATCACATAAGGCATCAAAGCACCGACTCCCAGCAGCTTCCTGCCACAGCAGAGTACACCAGAACTAATCATTTAGTTGAGAGAGAATAGAAAGAGAATATTAGGTACCAAGAGACAGATAAATCAAAGTATGGTAAAAAAAAAAAAAAAAAGATAGCACATGTAAGTATTGCCTATGTAAGATCTTTCCTTTCATGACCACTAAGGTACCTTGATATGCAAGCAAATATTCCAAAACTCCTCGTCAACTCTTCGAGTGATATTCTATAGTTCCTGATCAACACCCAAGCAGTACTAGTACTGGGCTTAAAAAAGAAATACAGTTTGGGTAAGAAGACCCTTACTTATGGGCTGACATTATGAATGGGTTTGAATCTGTAACTATACTTCCACGGAATGACTTTATGAAAATCGTCTTTACCATTTCACTCTAGCCTGTTGACGTGACAATAATGCAACGCTAAATACATTTATTTGTCAGTTTTGAAAACTGAAATATGCCTCAAACTACAACACAGAGCAAAAATAAAATAAAATAAAGACAACTGGTGTTGAAAAACTCAACAAAATAAATGGCGATTACCACAGACAATCAACAAAACTGTGAACTACAACCCAAGAAAGCAATTATTCTACAATTTGTACAATATGCAATGAACTTGACTTGTATAGCTACCCTAGTGTCTCACAAAGTCATCACTTCAACCAAATCCTCCCAAAGCAGGCAATGGAAGCTTTTAAATTTAATTTTTCTCACCCTAGCCTCTCCACTATTACTCCAACTCTGCTATACGCCACTCTGCATTTCTCCTGCAATAGTTTTAGGGGAAGAGAACTGCTTTATCATTCAATAAATAATGTTAGTAAACACTCCAAGAGGTTGGTAAAGCTCTGTTTTGTCAAACATCTGAAATTAATGATTTACTTCCAACTAAATGAGCACAGAATGCAGGGTTGAGAGAGTCTGTGGATTACACAACACACTTGATAAGGGTCACTCTCTTTATGCAACTACAACCCACTTCATACTCAACTTATCACTATTTGTGCAGAAGCTAACAAGTCAGCGACTCAGGGAAGGAGAGCAACAGAGTAAGGGAGAGTGCTTACCTGACATTAACGTGTGGGTCTCTTTTGGTTCGTCGACCGCAGTTGCATTGTTCTGCTTCTCTGGCGGTTCTCTCACTGGAGATCCAGGTGCTCCCTAAAATTTAAAATTAAAATGTGAAGCACAAAAATAATGAAAGAGTTACTCATCAGTTCTCAGTTTATACCATTTTCTACTGGCTAAAATTATGCTTACTTCCTGGAAAACAGCCGTAAAGAAAGACTTTGGTACTGTATTTGGAAAACAAGCATTTTTTTTTGTGATTAAATAGCACACTCCATTTGTTAACTTTATACCCTATTCCAGTTTTCACTTCTCAACTGAGATCAATCTTTTGGGCAAGCGCTATTAGGTTCTACAAATGACTGTTGCCTCATTGAACTACGTTATAATGTACGTATACGTACTTATAATAAGAGAGACTTACTGGAGGTGGCTGTTTCACACAGCTGACAGAGAACAGAACCAAGGAACCAACAATTGGAGGAATGCCAGCACAGAGGAATGGTATTAGGTAACTGTCCAAGTGATCATACAAAGCTCCTGTGGGAAGGGAGAGAGAGAGAGAGAGCCAATGTTACCCACAACAGATTGTTTATACCTTACATAAGTGCACACACGTGTAATACCTTGATGACTCTACTGAGATTTAGTAGGTTTAAGTATACATACTGGATAAATGATATTGTTAGAATACAATAAAGTTTTGTACATACTTACCCGGCAGATATATACTTAGCTTATGTCTCTGACGTCCGACAGAAATTCGAATTTCGCGGCACACGCTGCAGGTAGGTCAGGTGATCTAACCCCCTGCCGCTGGGTGGCAGGAATAGGAACCATTCCCGTTCTAGAACCAGATTTTCTCTTCCACCTGTCTCCTGAGGGGAGGCTGGGTGGGCCATTCATCGTATATATCTGCCGGGTAAGTATGTACAAAACTTTATTGTATTCTAACAATATCATTTTTGTACATGCAACTTCCCCGGCAGATATATACTTAGCTGATTGACACCCTTGGTGGTGGGTAAGAGACAACTATTTACTGAATAGACAGGTAAACAACATATGTTGTAGGTAATAAATAAATAAAACCTTGGTTCCTACTTGTTCAGGCGGAAGATTCCATGGCTAATGCCTAGGAATCTGCTTCGCCTCAAGAGCCTCAGCGAGGATGTGACCTATGGCTAAGAGTTCTTGTGGGTCTGTCGATGGGGTCTTATCCATTTACTCGACAGAGCCTCTTACATGACAATATGCCTATGCCTAGTGGCATAATTAAGGAGCACAACACCGATCCCGATCACCTGATCCTAACACGAGGGTTAGTGCTTAAGTTGAAAAGAGTTATCCCCAAACTCCTTTCAAACAACCCAAAGAAAAAACACGACGTTAAATAAAATTTAACTCACTAGTTAAGGATCAGTATCGGCTCCCTATCCCAGCAATGTATCCGCAGACACGTATCAACCAAGAGAGAAGGATCTCTCGTAGGTTATCTTGACATCCTTCGGATATGGGAAGCTCAACACAGAGTTGCATCTCCCGTATGTGACAGCTAATATGTCCTTATGACATATTGTTAAGGAAAGAACAAGAATACAGAAAAGCTCGCACTTCATGCGTTTTTAATTCTCAGCAGTTTGAAGGAATCATCAATGCACTTGTCAAGTGCTTAGGAGATCACATTGTCTCAAAGAAGGCCAGGGCATTCTTTGATATAGATCTCTTCTGGGTGAAGCCTGGAGCCTGGCTAGCG
This sequence comes from Macrobrachium nipponense, assembly GCF_015104395.2. Taxonomy (NCBI): domain Eukaryota; kingdom Metazoa; phylum Arthropoda; class Malacostraca; order Decapoda; family Palaemonidae; genus Macrobrachium; species Macrobrachium nipponense. The sequence goes on along the minus strand of NC_087214.1, from coordinate 63,635,905 downwards.
CTTCGTGCCTAGCAGGCGCCTAGCGCCTGTCTAGCGCCTCGCGCCTGGCTGGAGCCTTGCGCCTGAATGGCGCCTAGAGCCTGGGTGGAGCCTCGCGCCTGGCTGGGCTGCTCGCGCCTGGCTGGCGCGCCTGATTGGCTCCTCCCTCCTGGCTAGCGCCTCGCGCCTGGCTGGAGCCTTGCGTCTGGCTGGCGCCTTGCGCCTGGAGCTTGGCAGAAGACTTCATGATTACTGTCTATGAGTCTGCATGCCTCAAGAGTTTCAGCGAGGTAGGGACCTATGACTGACAAACCCTTCTGGATCATGTCAATGGGGGCTAGCCCGCTTACACGACAGAGCCTTCTCGGATCATGCCAATGGGGGCTGACCCACTTACATGGCAGAGCCTTACCTGTATCATATCAATGGGGACTAGCCCTCTTACATGACAGAGCTTTAGGTTTCTCTTTACTGGAAGGAGCCTTGCGCCTGGATAGATCCTCAATCCTGACTGGAGCCTAGCCTTGAAGGAGCCTGGCACCTGGATGGCCCCTGGCTGGCTTCTAGAGCCTGGCTGGCTCCTAGAGCCTGGCTGGCGCCTCGCGCCTGGCTTGGCTCCTCCACACTTGCTGGAGCTTCGAGCTTGGAAGAGTCTCTAGGCTGTCTGGCGATGTCCACATCGGACACTCTTATATCTGTCCGATTTGTTCGCCTCTGGCGCATTTGCGCCAGGTTGGAGGCCCGCTCCTTCTCAGTATCCGACCATGACAGAGTTCCTTGGAACTGTCCGCCTCTGGCGTTTTTCGCCTGTATTGGCATTTGGCGCCTGGCTGGTGCTAGATTGTCCGAGAGTCCTGAACAACCACATAGTCTATCAGGAGACTGGAGAAGGGTGGAAGAAATTCTTCCCCTTTGAGCTTTTGGCCCCTGGCAAGGGGAGGTGATTGTAGTCAGCTGCATCCAGTAGACGACAGGATATCTAACAATACGAGAGAGAAGAGTCTTCCTCCGAGGAGGATCCTTCGTGAATACTTCCTTTGCTAACGAGATCTCTTCTTACATGTTGATGAGGTTCCTCGTTGCAGAATCTTCCCTATCCTTGCCCGAAGGAAGGGAAGGAGTCTGGAAGTCAAAGGAGACTCTGAGCTGAAATTGGGCGGAACCCTGATTTCTAGCTCTTATTGTATCCTTCTGAATACCTTCTGGGAAGCATTTCGAGCCCTCATCGCACCCCGAAGACTCTGTAGGCAAACGTTTAAACCATCTCTTCTTCTGTAGATGAAAAAGTAAGTACCTTGCCTGGGCAACGAAACTTCTATCTGAAAGCGTTGCGTCAGGAATAGAGGGTTTTAGTTCTTTTGCCGGACATACTATGCTGGCAAGAACCCATTGCCGAGTCTCCATTGAATCTGATGCGAGATTCCAATGCACAAAAAATTCACTTGTCTTCTTGGTCGTTTAGGGCTAAGAGAAACAAAGAATTCCTTCATAAACTTTCTCAAAGAAGTTTGATGAGGAGCAGTTCCATTTTGTCGGAACACGGAATCTGTGGCCACAAAAAGATCCCATTCGAAGTACATGATATCCTACTCTTTGTCGTACTGCGGTATCGTTTAAGATCCCGAAGATCTTAATCTTCTGTTATCTCTAATTCCCCTTGTAGAGACAGAGTATAGCCTTTTACTGCGTTCTTTGATAGCAGATATATACCTAGGTGATTCTTCCCTCTGAAAGTGAAGAAAGAACCTCGCTATGTGGTTCACAGAGGTATCGGAAGAGGACAGTTTCCTCATTCCATCTAGCACGATCTGCAGCAATTCTATGTCTTAGCCATGACTATTGTCATTTACCTTGAAAAATCCTCTCATTCATGTCCACTTCTGGTCAGTCTGCACGCGGAAAGACTCAGAGTGGAGAGGTTTTTCAGGTCTATTTATAATAGATTCTGATAGAATATCCAGATACTCTTGGAAAAGCCTTACGAAACATGCTGTGAGAAGAACGTGACTTCTGTGAATCCAACCTCTCTAAGGCCAAAATGAGGCATTCATCCTCTCTTCCTTTGACGCCCATTTATCTTAATATCTGTTAAGAATTTATAACTATGGGAAAAAAGACTAAAGTTTATTCCCCTTCTTTAAATTAAAGATGTCGTATATTGCTACCTCTCTTGGTTCGAGGAAAAGGAAGCAGTCTATAGGAAGCCTGTTCGTCTTCTACCTTGCGAAGAGATCTATGAAGAAGACTTTCCGCAGGTTCTCAAAACTCTTTTCAATAAATGTTAGACATACGTTAACAGTTATTATCTTCGATCGAGAAGGTTCTCACGGACATGCAAAATCTTGCATCGAACCTTTAAGGATCGTTACGTTCCGTGTCTGTTCCCAAATAGGTTCTCTTTTGTTAACGCGAACAGGGGCGAAAAAAGAGATTCTCGATGCTCTTTGCGTAATGAGAGTCGTGGAATTGGCCTAAGTGATTAAAATAAATCATTTCATCATTCCTTGTAAGCGACCCCTTTCCGATTAAATGGGTAACGAACTCAGGAACGAATCTTGCCGTTACCGAGCCTCCGAGAGGCTACTGGTTTGTTTGTTTGTTTGTATGGTGTTTTTACGTCACTTCCGAACCACGTCGAGAGTGAACTTCTATCACCAGAAATCCACATCTCTCACTCCTCAATGGAATGGCCGAGAATCGAACCCGCGACCACCGAGGTGAGAAGCAAACACCAAACCAACCACTACTGGACTCTTAGGTTAATAACTCGCTAAAACGAGAAAATATCTTGGATGGTGCTTCTGGCGCATTGCGCCAGGCTGGCGCTTCTGACGCAATTTGCGCCAGGCTGGCGCTTCCTTCTAGTTCTTTTAAGGTTATGTGCCAGAACATCTGTGCCTTTATGGTACCCGACATCCTTCACGTGTTAATTCCGTTCTTAATAGGAAAAAACTTTTATATACGTAGTATAGTCCATTCAGGGAAACAACTTCTGCCACTAAGAGAATGTTTCCCATCCGACTCACCCATCTTCTCTTGAGCAATATCCGATTCTAAAAAGGTTGTGTGCGTTTCTCGAAAGGATGAGAGAATTATATTATATCGTGCTCTGCCGTATTATAATCCTTTATAATACTGTCACATTTGTGGTAAACAGCATTAATCTAGGAAACCTTTGTAAGGATACTAGGAATTCTGTAGTTAACCTCGGTATGTGCATAAGACTTGAATTCTCTTCTACTACATTCATCTTCTCACTAAGCATGTACTACTCTAATAAGCCATGCTTTCGTAAGCATGAGAGCATCATATAATATAGAGTTCCGCTGCGTTAGAATCCTTTAATAATGTTACCTACGGTAAACAGCATTGAAATGTTGTAATATCTTTCTTATTGAAAGCTTCTTAGCAAAAGGCAGACAATATTTTATTTATGTTTGCTTAACTATCCCCTCAATCCGAGGCTAAAACCGCGATTGTAGGGGAGAGACACGGTTAGTTATTCCATCCCGCAGGAGAGAGACATGTAACCAACCACTCATGACCGACACATACATGTTACTGCGTTGGTCTCTAAGGCGCGATAGCAGTCTCCGTTAGCCGTCTGGCCTTACTCTTCCAGAGTTGCCAGCTACTCCATTAAATAAAGGAATCTTATAAAATTATTATCGAACTTCAGGAAGTTCTTATTAATGCATATTTAAGCGAAACAAGACTTCGATAAATCTAGAAGCTAAGTAGGTGTTGTCTTAACAATCCCTTTAAGCGTAGTCCTTCCTAGGAAATTCCTGGAAGGATACTGGTAATTGAGTTGCTCTGCAAAGAAGTAACTACGGTATGTGTGATTTGCCGTATCGTATTCTCATACAGCAGATACTCTACTACCTTCTTTCCCTGCCGAGGCAGATAAAGGAAAAATTTTTACTGTCTTCGTTCTTTTCGTTAATAGAATGATAGAAAGAGTATATATATCTCCTTAAGGAAGGAAGTTAATCCAGGAACTCTTTAAATCTTCGTGATTTCCTCATAAATCGCGGAAGAGACAGAATTCCTGTTCGTCTGTAGGGTTTACGAAAGGAAGTAGATATTTCCTATCCGCCATCATACCCAAACGTCGATGAGATTCTTATAAAAAAAACTCCCAAAGCGCTTGCCTCTTCATAACGAGGGAAGAGCATGAATGAAGGAGAGAGTCCGCATTGAGAGGAACTGCTAAACACAGGAGTCTTCTGAATAATGAAAAAATGGCTTCTCTTAGTATCAGAATCCTTCTGACAAACGCGACGGCCGCCTGTGCGACATCTTGCACCTTTGCCAGGGGAAAGTTGCTCAAGTTAAAAACTCAAAGAGGAGCCTCGCGGCTGACCTCTCTCTCTTAAGAAGATTTGGAATATTCTGGCGCCTGGCTCCTTGCGCCTAGCGCCTGGATAGTTCCGCGCGCCTGGAATGTTCCGCACGCTAGAAAGGAGACTCGCTCCTGGAACGTTCGCTTGCGTGGAAGGTCCCGTGCGCCCTGATAGTTCCGAGCGCCTACTAGACCCCTTTTAGAAAAAGCCTCTTGCCCGGAAACGTTCAATGGAAGGATCGTTCTGATTGCCACTGTACTATAAGGCTCCTTGCTCTAGCTGTCTGTTTTTCTGGCGCAATTTGCGCCAGGCTGGCGCTTCGTCTCTTTGAAGGCGCCTTGCGCCAAGAAAAATTTTCTAGAACGCGGCTCGCGCTCAGTTGCTAGAACGCGGCTCGCATTTGGTTGTAGGAACGCGGCTCGCGCTAGTCTGTTTTCTGGAACGCGGCTTGCTGCTGGCTGTTGGAACGTGGCTCACGCTAGCTTGCTGGAACGCGGCTTCCTAAGTTCCTGGCTGGCTCTTGCTCAGTGTTCTCTTAGTTTTCAGAGAACGCGCTAGATCATCAAAACATATACATTCTTCGTCTTTTCGGATGTAAGATGAAGAGACGCACTTTTTTAAGGATGCCTTTTCAATGGCTATCCTTGGCAGTCTGGGACGCTCTACAGAACCTGCCGAGGGGACGCCTGACCGGTGGGGATTCTCTGAAACCTCCTTACGACTTTCGACATTCCTTCTCCCCTGGGCTTGGGAGCTTGAAAGAGGTCTAGGCCTGGGAGCAAGACAGAGCCGATCAGACGCACCCTCCACTGCAATGGGGAACACTAGTAATCACTTCTTACCTTTCAATAGCTCGCATTTTGAGCCACAATCCTTGTCTTCAAATTGCAATTATGAATTTGAAGTTTCTGCGAAGTAAGAAGGCGATGAGGATGCAACACTACTAGTACTGTTAATACTCTAATTGCTCGTTAGTACGAGTTTCCAAAAAACTTTTAAAAGAAACGTATCTAGTTACATGCTTTACTGACTCCCTAAAGTAGGAAGTCAGTATATTTCCTCAATCAATTCTAACACTTATTACACGTATTAATGAATAAATATTAATATTTCCCTTTCTTGCAAACTATGTGAGTGTCTACCGAAAATTTCGGTAGTTACACGTCATATATTCTTCGAAATTTTCGAAGCCAAATTCATTAAAAAGTTAATAAAAGCGTATGCCGAACCAAAGACCCAGTACTTCCCTGCAAAAGACAGCCCAGAAGATCGATGGCGATGAAAAACGAAAATCAAGTCAGGAGGTAGCAACAACATATGTTGACACTACCGCGACAGAGAAAATCTGGTTCTAGAACGGGAATGGTTCCTATTCCTGCCACCCAGCGGCAGGGGGGTAGATCACCTGACCTACCTGCAGCGTGTGCCGCGAAATTCGAATTTCTGTCGGACGTCAGAGACATAAGCTAAGTATATATCTGCCGGGGAAGTTGCATGTACAAAACTATACAGTAATAATAATAAAGTATACATGCTTCCAATCTTAACTTCCATGTGTAAATGTATTTTTCACAAAAAAAACTTGATTAAAAAATGTTGATTAACAAACATATCACAATAGGGAAGTCCTAAACTTTCTTGCAACTACAAAACTATTTTAGTCATTATCTCAAAAATGTCTCAAGTCATCCTGATGATCTACTCAAATTCTACACAAAAAAAAAAACTGATCCTTCTCTGGATCAGAATACTAAGACATACCTGCAATAGCTGGCCCTGTAGTGAGGGGAATTGAGCACATTGTTAGTAAACAACCAATTGCCTGTGACGCACTGGCAGCACCTACAATATCGAAGGCAATTGGTCCCAACAGTGAGATGAAACATCCATCAAACAGGCCCATACCCAGGGCAATGATGATGAAGAAAGGCATGGCATTGCACGCAGTCAGCAACATTGTCAATGTGCCAATACAGATAAAGGATACCTGGAAATGTAACATGTCATTAATGTCATACGACTTGAGTGAATTCAAAAGTACTTAATGAAAATAGAATACTACTATAAATGTGAAGTTTCTGATACAATACATGTCATGAAAGCTGTTAGAACACATTTTATCCCTTGATAACTTACTTTGGGATCATCTGCAGTGAAATGTCTACTGTGTTTTAAAATGAAATCTCAAATATATATTTCTGTGTCTTTTCTACCAATCCAATTTCTTAAAAGGATACCTAAGAGAAAGAGAAATACTAGTCTCAAAACGCTGTAAGAAAAGGAATCAGGTGATTTTATGGTTGTACCTTGCATATAATCTCTGATGAAATACCTAACAATGATTCCATCCACAAATATCTATGGTACTAAATGTAACCATTAGACATAAAAAATTCCATGCATATATACTTCCTTAAGCTTATTTGTTTCTGCACCTGTTGTAAGATAATCCGGTTGACCCAAGGTCGATCAGCTATGAAGCCAAATATTATCCTCCCTAATCCAGACGTAGCACCGATACACATCACTAGAATCTGCGAATCTGTATCTGGACCAAGTACAAGTTTCACATATTTAACCTGGAAAGAAAGGAGTTTTGAGGTAGCAGAAGTAAGAGAGTTTCTCATAGAAACAATCTGGCTGAATACTAAGAAATGCCGAGCAGTACAACTATACGTAATCTAAAATGGAAATACAGTATACTGGATGTTCCAACATAACCACAATGATGAAGCCTTAAAGGTATAGGTATTAAGATCACCAAAAGGTCTTGCTAACAACATTCAAAAGAGGTCTATCAACACTTCAAAATCTTTGACTGTGTTCCCTTTCCCTTCCAATCCTCATAAAAATTTCATGCACCTTCATGCACCTGAGGTAGGTGAAATGAATTGCAATTAAATGCCTCAGATTATACTACTGCATTAATTTGGTCTTCTAATTGTTCCAAAGGGATGATTAGGTATCATTGATGGTTTCTTAGGCAATAATGGACATGAAAATTTTGTGCTTTTATTATTGTACCCTGACCATAGATCTTGCATCATTATTCTCAATGGAACTTCAACAGAGAGACTTAAGGGAATTTATCACACCTGTGGGAAATCATTTTAATGGTTAGACTGTAAACAGGAGGCTAAATTTACTGCGAAAATTTAGATTACTTTTTATCATTACTTCCTCAAACTGGAAAATCCTTCCTTGAAACTAATTAGTGTATATGTTACTTTGAATGGAGCCTTAAATCAAGTTTTTTTTTGAGGATGGTGCTGTGGCCATCGTTCTGTCTCAGCGCCAGGACCAGGAAGTCGCGATGCCTGACAACACCCAACTCCTAACTTGTTCTCCCCCAGCAGGATATGCACAAATGGCAAGAGACCATTTACATTTCAACTTCAGAGCAGAATAAACAACCTTTGGAAGATGTGAAACATTTACTAAGTCACTACCCTCTCCACTGAAATTCTCAAACTCCCTAAACCTACCTCCACTATAAATAACAGGTGTACTGGTGACAGAATGGTTACAAAAACAAAACGTAATCAGGGCAAGTGACTGTTCTACTTAAAGAGAACCTTAGAACCTACCAAACTTTACAATACATAAAATCAATGTAGAAGAGCATTATGTTTTTTGGAAGAGTTCACAAAGAATTATGAAAAAATCTTTTACTATATTGAAACTAAAATTTAATCCTTCACAGACCAATGTACTATGAACAACTATGAAATTACAGAGTGGCTGAAGTAACAGATCCAGTGGTTTATTCTAGACTCTGTGCTTTCCTGAAGTTTGGTAAAGCATCTGATATATGCAACTGCTATGGAGATAGTACTTAGATTCACTCATGTTTCTAGAAATATGACTCAGCGGTTTCAAACTACCCTATATAATAATAATAGCGTAGTAATAATAACAATAATATTACCCCATGCATTGGCCATATTAGTTAATATCTCTTATTATACGTAGATTGCAAAGTATAATTTTATTTCATACCTTCCACTTGTCTCCTTAAAATAAGAACTTTCACATACCAGGTGAACATAGGGAACAAAGTAGCCAAACAGCGCAGAAGGAATGGCAAAAGTCCAAATGACGTAGCGCTTATTTTTCCATATTTCAAAGTTGATGATTCTTGACCAGAAACTCTTGCAACGTCCTTGGCACGAATTGTCATACTGAGGTCTGTTCGGCGGCAACATTGGCATTAGTGGTTTAAACACCAATGCAGCAACCTGAAAAGGCAGACAATTTGATTTTTGCAGCACCTTCAATGTCGCAATGGTCAAATGAAAATATGTAATGAAATTCTTTGGGTTTTTCACACCTGTTACCTTGGATATTCCCTGGAACCTCTTACGACGCATAACTTGGGAAGTGTTATATTAGATAAAGCTTAAAGAAATTATGTACTGGTATTTTATTTTCCTAATCAGTGCTGTACACATTTTCTTTATATAATTCTCAGTGTTAGCTCCTTTCTGTCTACATACATGGAATTCAACACTAGCTTTGGAAATACTATCACCTAAAGTGATACATGTGTTACCAATTACTGATTATTTTCCTTTCTTTTACAATGTTCAGACTACATTTCACATCTAGAGTCCTCTCAAAATTCCTCAGGCTATAAAACCTATGGATTCTGACATCAAATACGTATACCCTGTACTTGTGCTCCTCTTGAAAATTAATTTGATAACTAATCAGGTGTCTGGAGTGCACATTTTCATCATAAAAAAGCCACCTCAACACAAGAATGGATACATATAAGCAAAGAAAGGACAAATTACACAGTAAATGACTCCTTGAACGAAAAGAAATTGTAGCTAGCTTAAATATCAAAAGGTCTCCATTACACATATCAACTGAAAGTGAGCTGGGTAAATGAATTTAATATGTCCACTTTATAGATACGAAAGTTCAGACCTTATCAAACATACCATCAAGAATGCATTGAGACCTGCCAACACCTGGAATGTCAACTGGAGCCCAGTTTCCAGAACATACGGAAGAATGAAGGGCAACGCTATGGTGAATATGGAGGACCCCGCCGTCACGAACCCATTCACCAGCCCCATCCATCGCTGGAAGTAATGCCCAAGGATCACCAGAGATGGAGTGTAGGCAAACGATGCCCCGGCACCAAACATCAGTCCGTATGTTATCATGAGGACCTCCACCTGCAAATAGAATGAATCAAGTTAAACTATAATTAACTACAGTAGTAGTTTTTATCTATTTGTTAATTTATTCCTTTATTCTTTTTTTTTTCTTTTTCAATAAGTGACATCTATTCTTTCTGTACTATTTCCCTTCAACTCGTCTTACTTCTTCCTAAGGAACACCTTAATATTCTTTGGAAGCTTAAAGAATTTCAAGTCAGTGGTCACCTTTGGTGGGATGGTTTTATATGAATAGGTTCCACCTTCTGAATACAGTAATAATAATAAAAATAATAAAAATAATAAAAATAATAATAATAATAATAAGAAGGCAAAAAAACAAGGGAGGAACTCAACAAGAATACAAAGTACAAGAGAGGGGACTAAACAACACAATAGAAGATGTAAACAGAGGCTTAAGGCCAAAAGCACATAAGATCCAACGGTACATGAACAGGAATAAGGGATACCAACAGAACAAACTATTCGGAACCAACCAGAAAAGACTATACAGCCACTAAGAGGGGAAGACAACCACCCAGAAATTCCTGAAGCCGAACCAAGTAAGAGACTCTGGGAAAACATATGGAGCAATCCGGTATCACACAACAAACATGCAACATGGCTCCAGGAAGTCAAGGAAGAAGAAAAAAGAGAACAAAACAAAGATTCACTGACATCACGACAGAAACAGTCAGACACCAACTAAAGAAAATGCCAAACTGGAAAGCCCCAGGTCCCGATGAAGTCCATGGATACTGGCTCAAAAACTTCAAGGCCCTACACCCACGAATAGCAGAAAACAATCCAGCATTGTATCTCAAATCACCATGCACCCAAATGGATGACCACAGGAAGAACATCCTTAGTACAAAAAGACAAGAGTAAGGGAAATATAGCCAGTAACTACAGGCCTATCACCTGCCAACCAATAATGTGGAAGTTACTAACAGGTATCATCAGTGAAAGGCTATACAACTACCTAGAGGAGACAAACACCATCCCCCACCAACAGAAAGGCTGCAGAAGGAAGTGTAGGGGCACAAAAGACCAGCTCCTGATAGACAAAATGGTAATGAAGAACAGTAGGAGAAGGAAAACCAACCTAAGCACGGCATGGATAGACTATAAGAAACCCTTCAACATAATACCACACACATGGCTAATAGAATGCCTGATAATATTTGGGGCAGAAGAAAACACCATCAGCTTCCTCAAAAATACAATGCGCAACTGGAATACAATACTTACAAGCTCTGGAATAAGACTAGCAGAGGTTAATATCAGGAGAGGGATCTTCCAGGGCGACTCACTGTCCCCACTACTCTTCGTAGTAGACATGATTCCCATGACAAAAGTACTACAGAAGATGGATGCCGGGTACCAACTCAAGAAAAGAGGCAACAAAATCAACCATCTGATGTTCATGGACGACATCAAGCTGTATGGTAAGAGCATCAAGGAAATAGATACCCTAATCCAGACTGTAAGGATTGTATCTGGGGACATCAGGATGGAGTTTGGAATAGAAAAATGCACCTTAGTCAACATACAAAAAGGCAAAGTAACGAGAACTGTAGGGATAAAGCTACCAGATGGGAGCAACATCAAACACATAGATGAGACAGGATACAAATAGTACCTGGGAATAATGGAAGGAGGGGATATAAAACACCAAGAGATGAAGGACACGATCAGGAAAGAATATATGCAGAGACTCAAGGCGATACTCAAGTCAAAACTCAACGCCGGAAATATGATAAAAGCCATAAACACATGGGCAGTGCCAGTAATCAGATACAGGGCAGGAATAGTGGAATGGACGAAGGCAGAACTTCGCAGCATAGATCAGAAAACCAGGAAACATATGACAATACACAAAGCACTACACCCAAGAGCAAATACGGACAGACTATACATAACACGAAAGGAAGGAGGGAGAGGCTACTAAGTATAGAGGACTGCGTCAACATCGAGAACAGAGCACTGGGGCAATATCTGAAAACCAGTGAAGACGAGTGGCTAAAGAGTGCATGGGAAATAGGACTAATAAAAGTAGACGAAGACCCAGAAATAAACAGAGACAGGAGAATGACAGACAGAACAGAGGACTGGCACAACAATCCAATGCACGGACAATACATGAGACAGACTAAAGAACTAGCCTGCGATGACACATGGCAATGGCTACAGAGGGGAGAGCTAAAGAAGGAAACTGAAGGAATGATAACAGCGGCACAAGATCAGGCCCTAAGAACCAGATATGTTCAAAGAACAATAGACGGAAATAACATCTCTCCCATATGTAGGAAGTGCAATACGAAAAATGAAACCATAAACCACATAGCAAGTGAATGCCCGGCACTTGCACAGAACCAGTACAAAAAGAGGCATGATTCAGTGGCAAAAGCCCTCCACTGGAGCCTGTGCAAGAAACATCAGCTACCTTGCAGTAATAAGTGGTACGAGCACCAACCTGAGGGAGTGATAGAAAACGATCAGGTAAAGATCCTCTGGGACTATGGTATCAGGACGGATAGGGTGATACGTGCAAACAGACCAGACGTGACGTTGATTGACAAAGTCAAGAAGAAAGTATCACTCATTGATGTCGCAATACCATGGGACACCAGAGTTGAAGAGAAAGAGAGGGAAAAAATGGATAAGTATCAAGATCTGAAAATAGAAATAAGAAGGATATGGGATATGCCAGTGGAAATCGTACCCATAATCTTAGGAGCACTAGGCACGATCCCAAGATCCCTGAAAAGGAATCTAGAAAAACTAGAGGCTGAAGTAGCTACAGGACTCATGCAGAAGAGTGTGATCCTAGAAACGGCGCACATAGTAAGAAAAGTGATGGACTCCTAAGGAGGCACGATGCAACCCGGAACCCCACACTATAAATACCACCCAGTCGAATTGGAGGACTGTGATAGAGCAAAAAAAAGAAAAAAATAAAATAAATAAATAATAATAATAATAATAATAATAAACATGAGCTTTTAGCAAGTAACATTACAACTGTAATGTTTATAGAACAGATTTTTTCACATTGTAGATTTACATGAAAAAATTATTCCTTCCTCCAGAAATTAATATTTTTATTAGCATTAGGACTTTTAACTGTCATAATACTCATTACCTCGATGACCTTGAGCAATTTACCCGTTTGTTTTTCTACATAAATACCAAAAGCATTGATTTTACCAAACTATCCATACATGCAAGAAGAATTCATGATGTCGAGCCAATCATTCATTATTAAAAGAATAAGATCGGACGTTTCACTCCAGTTTTGATACTTCAACAGTCCCGTTTCGCTTAAATATTTTACCGATTTGGCACATGATGTAGACACCATTTTCACTGCTAATTTAACGCAATGTCTTTGCTGACCAGTTATATTTAAATGCATTTCGTTGATCTTATATGCAACCAAAACTGGTTTTACTAAGCATTTCTCGTATGCTACAATCTGAAATACACTCTCCATTCATAAGAAAAAAACAATTCATTAAAACTATTTCTTGCTAATTTGATTAAATGGAGAACGTCAGAGAACACAACGTTAATTCTGTCTGCACGCCAATAGGCATGTAGGTATGTTGGTCTTTGTATGACTTTTCTTTTGGAAAACGATGGTATTATATATTGGAGGTTTTCGTTTTTTTCACGTGAATTAGAAGGGCCAAATACAGCGTAGTTGCTTGGCATTATAACTAACAGAATAAATGATTGAATAAAAAGATATATGGGCATACAGCAAGTCATGTTGTTTACCTTTTGATTAACCACGTGTGAGAGACCAGGGCACGTGACGTCACGGTATTGGTGATTCATACCCAACGCTGCGCTCTGGCTGACCAAATGGCTGTCATTAACTATGTTTGTCAAACTTCTTCCCGACTTATAATCCGACTACGGTTAATCTCAAGGGCTAATCTGCATCCACCAATTCGGGGTTCTTTAATCCAGCCATAAAATTCTACTTACCCATCCCACGGGCTATACTTAATTGACAATCTCTGAGAGGGGCCAAGGGGCCAATAACAGTATTTGTTTTTTCTTTCTCTATCTCTTGGTGTCATTTACTTTCATCAGTGAGTCTATTGGGAATTTAGACAACTATAAATTAAGTCTATCCTTACCCTACCTTATCCTCAAAACAGTTTAATGTACGATTTCCTTCGTCACTTAATGTAACTGCTGTTACTATAACCACATCCCAACTTACGTTAAGGTTTTATGAATCAAATCTGTCAATGTTTCTATAGTTCATTTTGGTTTGACTATAATAATGCTCCTATAACGAGCGACACCGACCTGGTCGCAGAAGAACGAGGAGATGAACATCCCCGCAGTGGCCAAAGCTCCGCCGATGAAGGTGGTCAGGCGGATGCCCAAAATGTCGGTCAGGATTCCTGCCACAGTCGACAAGAAGAACGTCGACCCGATCGCTAATGACGTCACTATCGCTGTGGAGGAGAAATGGAAGAAAATATAATGTAAATGAGAATGATTATTAGCAATTAGAGTTTTCTTGTTATATGATTTCACATGATGGAGTATTGAAGATGTGGTGATAGGCCTAGCTAATGACGTCACTATCGCTGTGGAGGATAAATGGAAAAGAATATAATATAAATAAGAATGATTACTAGCAATTATAGAGTTATTGTCATATCATTTCACTTAATGGAGGATTGTAGATCTGGTGATAAGTTTAGCTACGTGTAAAAAAGCGAAGGCTGTACACAGCGCAACTTTGTGAAGTTTTCCTCCTATTCCAGTGTAAGGACAACAACGCTTATTCATAATTTTCTCTGTATATAATTCATCATTCGCGTTGTTCTTACTTCCCCCTGAGAGAGCACTCAGCGGGCTTTCCGTCAGTGAATAAAGCTTGTATAACCACATATTGTGTACTTTTATATTTTGTATTTTATGTCTCTCAAGAAACACAAATCGGGTCTCGCCGACCCACTTTTACTCTCTCGCGGGTCGGTGACCACATTTCCGTCCGCATGCTGTATATTTATATTTCCCTTGACTGTAATAAAAACTACGGGCTGCTCTATGAGCAAGAGCCCGTGCTGGCATAAAGCCAGCTTAATCCTAAACAACAACAACATAATAAAAATCAGTACACTTCTACCTGCCTCTTTGTCCACCTCTCACACCAGCTTTTGAATAACACCCCTTTTAAGTCTCAGCGCTTGGCTTTCGGCCTAAATCTCTATTCTAGTCTAAAGAGCAACATATGGCCTCATTTTTAAAAACTAACTTAGTTGCTAGCACTTGTTTCTCACAGGAATTCAGCTGCATATATTCTATTCTTTTAGAAGCAAAGAGTATCATATGGCCTCGTTTTTACTTAGTTGCCGGCGCTTGTTTCTTATATAGGAATTTAGTTGTCAGCGCTTGTTTTAATATAAAACGTTTGTTTCTAGAGTTATCGTCGAGCCTGTTTAAATTACGGTGAACGTTAACCGATTTGGTTACGAAGTATTAAATAGGATTTCAGTCAACTCGTGTTACAGTCAGTAACCAAACAGGGATTTGGCATGACGCTAATTTATTTAGCCGTTAAAGCTTAGCTGTGCTTCCCGGTGGTGTGTGTGTGTGTGTGTGTGTGTGTGTGTACGGGAAAATAACAACCTTGATTTACTTCTGATATGACCTTAGGCAAAATGAGCCATGATGTCAAAGAGAGAGAAAAAACACCTGTTTAACTTCGATCGAAACACCTGTACTATGAACATGTGTCTCCAAGTGGAGAGGTGTTTCCTTTGATTTTCTTTCTTAACTGATCACTTGCGTATACAAATGCGCGCCAAAACACGCACCACTGATGTTTGGAAGTGAATTCTTTTTTCTTTTTTTTTTTGTGCGTTGAATATGCGTCTAATTTCTTTAAGATCACATCATGGAAAGACCAAGCATTGAAATACTACAGCTTAAAATCTATCTAAACCTAAGCTGAAATGAATAACTTGGAAACGAAGTCCCTTGTATAAAAGAAATCAGACAGGAATAAAAAAAAAAAATGAAAAAAGAAAGCATATCTGGACAGTACGATATAGGAATATGACCTTAGCCTCAACGTTAATCCTGACAGCGTATTATATAGTTCCCTTTTGGATTAGGATTTAAGGATTTAATAGCGCCTTCGGCAGATAGATAACGCGTAGCCTACAACCAAACCCCCAAAACACAACTGTTGTTCTATAAAATCTATTAACAACAGCCCAATATCCACAACTTCTACTTGCGTAAATATAAAAGACTACTGCGTAAAGCATTCACCATCTACATCCGCGCTAGATAAATACGCAAGTATAGAATTTAAATGAATAAATAAATAAATAAACTTGCTCCGAAGTTGCTTGGCCAGACAAGATTTGGTTCGTCTGGGAGGGGAAGGTGAATTCAGGCTGGCTGTTTCCTCCAAATATAACTCTCTCTCTCTCTCTCTCTCTCTCTCTCTCTCTCTCTCTCTCTCTCTCTCTCTCTCTCTCTCTCTCTTCAGCCTGCTGGCTCAGTACCCGAGGCATTGTTGTCTGAAGTCTAGACCTAGGCTAGACATGCCGTTCTCAACCGAGAACAACAACAACAACAACAACAACAACAACAACAACAACAACAACAACCAACAACAACAACAACAAAAATAAAAATAATATTATTAATAATATTAATAATAATAATACCTGGAATAATGGAAGGAGGGGATATAAAACACCAAGAGATGAAGGACACGATCAGGAAAGAATATATGCAGAGACTCAAGGCGATACTCAAGTCAAAACTCAACGCCGGAAATATGATAAAACCCATGAACACATGGGCAGTGCCAGTAATCAGATACAACGCAGGAATAGTGGAATGGACGAATGAAGAACTTCGCAGCAGAGACCAGAAAACTAGGAAACATACGACAATACACAAAGCACTACAACCAAGAGCAAATACGGACAGACTATACATAACACGAAAGGAAGGAGGGAGAGGACTACTAAGCATAGAGGACTGCGTCAACATCGAGAACAGAGCAATGGGGCAATATCTGAAAACCAGTGAAGACGAGTGGCTCAAGAGTGCATGGGAAGAAGGGCAGATAAAAGTCAAAGTCAAAGTCAAAAACCTTTATTCCATTATAAAATGGTTATTCTGCTACATTACAATATAAATTATTTACATAAAATTCACAATAATTGGATTGTAAAAATTTTAGGATATATATACATTCAAGTAAAATTTAAGAAGTATTGCTTAAGTTTCCTTTTGAATAACTCAGAACTAACATCTATACATTTTCTTAATTCCAGAGGTAGTTTATTCCAGCAAGCTGGGCCCCTTATTGCCATCGAGCGTGAACCCAAATCTGTTCGATAGCTGTCTACATATAGATTTTCATTCTGTCTTGTTAATGCATTCCTACAATTACCAACTGTAGGAAATGTGTATAGCCAGTTGGGATATTCTTTTCTCAAACTTTTACAAACAAAAACACAAACATCGTACATACACTTTTCTTTTAATTTTATCCACTTTAATTGCTGGAGGGTTGGGGTGATGTGATCGTGTTTTTTCACCCCAATAACGGCTACTCTACCTGCAAAGTTTTGGATTTTTTGAGCTTTTTCCATGTGCATATCATTTGTTACTCCCCATATCTTAATACAGTAGTTTATTACACTCAGGACCAGGCTTTCCACAATCAAGGCTCGAGTAGTATCATCAAAGTAATCTTTTACTCTACTTAGATACATTAGAATGCCACTGACTTTTCTACTCAGCTCGTCAATGTGAGTACTGAATGTCATATACCTGTCCATGTGTAGACCTAGATTTTTCACATGTTGACTTATCTTTACTTTATCCCCATCGCATTTTATTACAATGTCATCTGGAATTTTGCTAATATACTGTGAGCTACCCACAAACATGCACTGCGTTTTGGTGGCATTTAATAATAGCCCTTTCCTTAGAAAATATTTCTTAATTTTGAGCAATATTAGTTCAGTCCTTTTAATCAAGGCATCTAGATTTTCTAATTGATCAGCCAAAAGAACTTGGGTGTCATCAGCATATTGAATTAGCAGGCAGTTTTCTATGTATTTAATCATATCATTAACGTAGAATTGGGCCTAGGACAGATCCCTGTGGGACCCCAAATTCAACCTTTTCAATACAAGAATTTACGTCTCCTAATCTAACTACCTGACTCCTATCTCCCACGTAATCTCGAAACCAAAAAGTATCAATGTGATGTTCCTTAAGAGATTTACACATTTCATCATGGTTAACACTATCGAATGCCTTTGATAGGTCGCATAAAATTATATGGAAACTTTTTTTCTATCAATATTTTTTATAAATTTCATCTGTTAATTTCATCAAAGCTGTTTCTGTTGATAAACCTTTACGGAATCCATGTTGAGTGTTAGAAATCAAATTATTTTTTTTCTAGATGTTCCATTAACTGATTACACACAATCTTTTCCATTACCTTCGATAACACCGGAAGGACAGAAACAGGTCTGTAATTACCAGGGTCGTCCTTGTCTCCTTCCTTGTGAAGAGGGTTTACGAGGGGTTGTTTCCAAATAGAAGGGTATTTTCCCAGTTACAATCGATGTATTTATAATAACTGTGATATAATATGCAATAACTATAAGGGAATCTTTTAGAAAGCTGGTAGGAATACCATCCGTCCCGTAAGCATTACTATTATTCAAGCTCTTAACTGTTAATATTATTGTTTCTACTGTAACTGGTTGAGGTCTAAACAATCTTATATTATTACCAATATTAGTTTGAGTGGTTCTATCATCTTCATTTTCGTACTTTTGTAGCATTTCCTGCGTTTTACCATAAGTTATTTTTTCCTACATTAGCAAAGTATTGGTTAAATTGATCTGCTCTAGCTTTTGGGTTGTCGTATTCAATCTTTTTATTTGATTTAGTAGATACAATATTATTCATAATTTTCCATGTTTCTTTACGAGATTTACTTTTCTTGATCTTGTCTTTGTTATAATAAGCTTTGGCAGTACGCATCTTAGAATTGGTGAGTTTTTTCATTTCCTTATACTCATTGTTTAGATTTTCATCCTGTCTATTTTGTTTAAGCCTTTCTTGCATTTTGTCCCTTTCAATCATTCTGTTTTTGAGATCATCGTCTATCCAAGTAGACGGAGACCCAGAAATATACAGAGACAGGAGAATGACAAACAGAACAGAGGACTGGCACAAAAAACCAATGCACGGACAATACATGACACAGACTAAAGAACTGGCCAGCGATGACACATGGCAATGGCTACAGAGGGGAGAGCTAAAGAAGGAAACTGAAGGAATGATAACAGCGGCACAAGATCAGGCCCGAAGAACCAGATATGTTCAAAGAACAATAGACGGAAATAACATCTCTCCAATATGTAGGAAGTGCAATACGAAAAATGAAACCAAAACCACATAGCAAGCGAATGTCCGGCACTTGCACAGAACCAGTACAAAAAGAGGCATGATTCAGTGGCAAAAGCCCTCCACTGGAGCCTGTGCAAGAAACACCAGCTACCTTGCAGTAATAAGTGGTACGAGCACCAACCTGAAGGAATAAGTGGTACGAGCACCAACCTGAAGGAGTGATAGAAAACGATCAGGCAAAGATCCTCTGGGACTATGGTATCAGAATAGATAGGGTGATACGTGCAAATAGACCAGACGTGACGTTGATTGACAATGTCAAGAAGAAAGTATCACTCATTAATGTCGCAATACCATGGGACACCAGAGTTGAAGAGAAAGAGAGGGAAAAAATGGATAAGTATCAAGAGCTGAAAATAGAAATAAGAAGGATATGGGATATGCCAGTGGAAATTGTACCCATAATCATAGGAACACTCGGCACGATCCCAAGATCCCTGAAAAGGAATCTAGAAAAACTAGAGGCTGAAGTAGCTCCAGGACTCATGCAGAAGTGTGATTAGAAACAGCGCACATAGTAAGGAAAGTGATGGACTCCTAAGGAGGCAGGATGCGACCCGGAACCCCACACTGTAAATACCACCCAGTCGAATTGGAGGACTGTGATTAAAAATATATATAATAATATATATAATAATATTATATAATATATAGATATATATAATTAATAATAATAATAATTAATTAATAATATGTAATTCTTACGTGCCTGTGGCTTACATGGACAAATTATAATTGTTCATCTTGTAGCATATCTTGCCGACTCACCGCGACAGAAAGCATTATTTTCAAGGAATTCTTATGGCAAAACAAACAAATATATATATATATATATATATATATATTTATAATATAATATAATTAATCTAAATATTATATAATATTATATTATATTCTGTATTATATGTATTATATATATATATAGATATATATATATATATATATATATATATATATATATATATATATACTATATAATATATTATATATAAACAAGAAGTCTTGTCGTTGATGGCACACAGAAACAAGTTATCAAAAGTGCAAAACAGATAGAATGATATCCAAGGCTATCCAGGAGAGAGAGAGAGAGTCCAACAGCCTCTTAAATATTATACTATATGGCGCCGGATCTGACACCTCACCCCCACCAAAAACAGGTTTGTGTGTGTTGTACAAACTTCGTTCTTCTTTTTATATATAGTATATATATATATATATATATATTTATATATATATATATATATATATATATATATATATATATAAAATATTTATGGTGTTGCTAACCATACTTTGCCTTTGTAACGGCTCACCAATGGCGTTCCTGAATCAACGCTGGGACCACTAGAGAAATATTATGAGGTGGGGGAAGACCAATTTTCATGAATATATTACATACTATATATATACACTATACTATAATAATATAATATGTATATAATATATATAATATATATATCTATATATATATATATATATATATAGATGATCATATTATACCTATAAGCTACTATATAAATATTTCATTTATTTATTTATTTTTTGCTCTATCACAGTCCTCCAATTCGACTGGGTGGTATTTATAGTGTGGGGTTCCGGGTCGCATCCTGCCTCCTTAGGAGTCCATCACTTTTCTTACTATGTGCGCCGTTTCTAGGATCACACTCTTCTGCATGAGTCCTGGAGCTACTTCAGCCTCTAGTTATTCTAGATTCCTTTTCAGGGATCTTGGGATCGTGCCTAGTGTTCCTATGATTATGGGTACAATTTCCACTGGCATATCCCATATCCTTCTTATTTCTATTTGAGATCTTGATACTTATTCATTTGTTATTCCCTCTCTTTAACTCTTCACTCTGGTGTCCCATGGTATTGCGACATCAATGAGTGATACTTTCTTCTTGACTTTGTCAATCAACGTCACGTCTGGTCTATTTGCACGTATCACCCTATCTGTTCTGATACCATAGTCCCAGAGGATCTTTGCCTGATCGTTTTCTATCACTCCCTCAGGTTGGTGCTCGTACCACTTATTACCGCAAGGTAGCTGATGTTTCTTGCACAGGCTCCAGTGGAGGGCTTTTGCCACTGAATCATGCCTCTTTTTGTACTGGTTCTGTGCAAGTGCCGGGCATTCGCTTGGCTATGTGGTTTATGGTCTCATTTTTCGTATTGCACTTCCTACATATGGGAGAGATGTTATTTCCGTCTATTGTTCTTTGAACATATCTGGTTCTTAGGGCCTGATCTTGTGCCGCTGTTATCATTCCTTCAGTTTCCTTCTTGAGCTCTCCCCTCTGTAGCCATTGCCATGTGTCATCGCAGGCTAGTTCTTTAGTCTGTCTCATGTATTGTCCGTTATTATTATTATTATATTAATTATTATTTGTATTATATTATGTACTATATATACTATATAAATATTGTATTATCATCATTATCATTTGTATATATTTATATACTAATATATATTATATAAATATTGTATTACTATCATCATAATTGTTATCTCAAAATTTTATTATTTCTGTAACAGATTTTTTTTATTTCATTCGCATTTTTATATTTCTCATTTAGGTTATTATTAGCTAAATATTGTATTATTATTATTATTTTTTTTTTTTTGCTCTATCACAGTCCTCCAATTCGACTGGGTGGTATTTATAGTGTGGGGTTCCGGGTTGCATCCTGCCTCCTTAGGAGTCCAGCACTCTTCTTACTATGATTATTATTATTATTATTATTATTATTATTATTATTATTATTATTATATTATTATTATTATTATTATTTCTCAAAACTTTATTTCTATAACAGATTTTAACATTTTTCCCCATTTTTATATTTCTAATTGATGATATTATGATCTAAGTCTTCAATATTATCATTTTTTCATAGAATAGGGGGGACCACATGTTACGCCCCCCCCTCCCCCTCCCACCTAGAAGTAGGGTCCCGCACTATCGCTACGTAGCAATTTTTGTCGTTACGTAACGCTCACTGAATCGAGCGATTTTGGCGTTACGTAACATCTGAAAATGTTGCCGATACACTAAGCTTGCTAATTCATAAAAGACTTTGAAGTTACGTAACACATGATGAGTGAGCTGTTACTATTAACTGCAGATGCATCGTTCATTAAGCTACTTATCGTTACGTAACCTTCGGTATTAAGAATTGCAAAAAAAAGTTATGTTTATATTTTTATGTAATAGATGGTCATTGAAAAGTTGTGGAATAGAATGGAATCAAACCAAACAAATTTCTGAAGTATGATGACAATGAGAGAGAGAGAGAGAGAGAGAGAGAGAGAGAGAGAGAGAGAGAGAGAGAGAGAGAGAGAGAGAGATTCAACTCTTCGTTATATCTACTAATGCAGCGCAATCCTCTTGTAAGAATTGATAGCAATAAATATCTTAAGCTATGTTGTTTAAGTAAATCTCTCTCTCTCTCTCTCTCTCTCTAAGACAAGGTTATGTCATACGCGAATAGTGTCAGAAATAAGAATAAAAAATAATTAAACATAAAATAAACTAAATTGCAAACAAAGATATACCAACTCAGATATGACTTGCTCTCTCTCTCTCTCTCTCTCTCTCTCTCTCTCTCAAAGCAAGGCCATCTGGTACGTGAAAGTTATAATTAAGAAAAAGTAAACAAAATATTATATAAATATACAGAAAAATGAGTTACAAGCAAATATATGCAAACATTGACATATCTTACATCCCACGATTATTATGATCAATTGCCACACATTTTTCATTGAGGACGGCTCCCCCCCCCCCCCCCCCCCCCCCCCCCCCCCAAATTAGGAGTCAATTATCGGGCTACTCGTTAGAAAAGATTAGTGTGCTTCGTCTAACGAGCACTTCAATACGACAACGACCTAAGATAGAGTTTTCTCAGATTATTAAGTTCTGGGTGTTTCATATATACACATAGTACATACACATATAGTGTATGCTTTTAAAAAAAATCACAGTTAAATAAGCGAATACCAGGGGAAAACCATTTACCTGTGGTATTATTCGCTTAAATAGAGTGTATGTAGCTAAGTTTGCATATATGTGCAGATATACATAGCATATATACATATATATATACACAAACATATTCTCTAGCACGTCAGGAATCCATTTCCCTGTGGTATTATTCGCTTATATACAGTGTACGTACGAATGCATGTATGTTTGCATATATGTGTATATACATATATATACACAAAAAAAATACTCTCAAGCACGTCTTCCTGCGTGCTACATTGGAAATTTATTGCCAATCTACAACTGCCAAGACCGCAGATCAGGTATATATCATAATAGTTAACTCGCCAAAACTTTCACTTCTGACTAATAGCTACAGGTACGCAAGCATATTCATAAGCTATATTTCTGGTGCTCTTGTTGTTGTTGTTGGTTATTGGTTGTTGTGGTAGATGACTTTTTCTTCTTCTTTTTAGTTAGATCATATCGGTAACTTTAGATAATTCATTTCAGCAATAAAAATTCCGTGAACTAATATTTATATATATATATATATAAGTATATATATAATATATATATATATATATATATATATATATGACTGGTAAAAGTGTTCTGTAACAACAGAATTCCATCTAATAAAAGGAGCCCATAAAAACACCAAAATGTAGAGAGAAAAGTACTATATTTCAGAGACTGCTGTCTCTCTCTTCGGGTATATGAATGAGAAAAGTTTACAGAAAAGGTGGTATTTATACCAAGAGATTCGTCCACAAGTAAGCCAATTTAGGTCACCCACGCTGATAATCTTCCTTTAATCTTCTTAAGCGTTGGTTGAATGAACACTGCGTCGACGATGTCTGATATATAATATATATATATATATATATATATATATATATATATATATATATATATATATATATATATATATTATATATTAGTTCACGGAATTTTTTATGCATTCTGATATGAATGATCTAAAACTGAATAATACTATTAGTACTATTTCTAGATATAAAATAATTTATTTAACATATGCTATAAATTTATATAAACTAACATATATATATATATATATATATATATATATATATATATATATATATATATATACATTATATAAAACAGCTGTATCAAGTGTTCGTGTCTTTTTTCTTTATTTTATTCTTTTCTATTTGTTCTTCAACTCTTGCGTCTAATCGCGTTCCTTAGTGCAAGGGTACGAGATGTTGACGACCACAACTACCAACCCCCCCCCCCCCCACCCCCCAGGTATAAATACTGTCAAAGCCTTTCATAGTTGGCGCCAAGAACCAGTTCTCTGTAGACCTATTTATGTATGGTGTATATAAAAAGTGAGAGAGAGAGAGAGGCGAGAGAGGAGAGAGGAGAGAGAGATGAGGAGAGAGACGAGAGGGGAGAGAGAGAGAGAGAGAGAGAGAGAGAGAGAGTCCAGATCTTGACACATATACTTCAGTATTACACTCATATACACTCCAAAAAAGAAAAAAATAAATAAAATGTTGATAACAACCAGCGACCTTGGCTCGTTGTTCAATGTCATCGGGTGATCTGTTTGTGTGTGTGTGTGTTTGTGTTTTGCAAGCCCCGATTAACGGTGTCTTGTTGTCAACGGACGTATGTTCTTAAAAAGGGGGTGGATCCACTGTTGACAGAAGGTTTAATTTCTCTCTCTCTCTCTCTCTCTCTCTCTCTCTCTCTCTCTCAAAGTCTGTTACTTAAAAGTGCTTTTAGGTATGATTACTTCTTAGTACTAAGATCTGAGAATTCTCTCTCTCTCTATCTCTCTCTAAGGGTCAGTTATTTACACATGTCTCCTGCTACGGTCACTTCCTCTTATCACGATTCCCGTGAATATATTTACTTTCTAAATGATAATACTGATTAGGGTCTCGAAGGTGTGATAAGTAGCACCCTAGCCTACCTTTAAGCCTATGTTGACCTAAGCAGTAAATTGTGTAGCTGGTAGTTGAACGGATGTATTTGTGAAAAAAAAAAACACTTTTAAAATACGATAATAGGTATATTTAGTTGTTTTTCTATTTATTTAGGTCTAGCGTCTTCAACTAATAAGGACAAAAATACGATTATTATGGGTCTATTTATTTGTTTATTTACCTAGGTCTAGCGTCTTCAATTAGTAGGCTCTATAAGGTATACCAAGTGTAGTACTGCACAAACACAATTTCATGTTACGTCCTCACAAACAATTCTAACGTACAAATAAAAACTAAATCAAAGCAGGTCGTAACATAAACTGGTTCTTGTAGTGAAAAAAAAAAAAAATAAATAAATAAATAAAGCGGACCGGAGCGTCCTTGCTAAACAAAGGAGAATAAACGCGATGCCCGTCTGGATCTGGCATCAATAGTACTATACCACACCCTCTTTCATTCACACTTGACAGTAACGCTTATGGATTAACAAGACGAGAGTGCGAGGGTCACTATGAGAGAGAGAGAGAGAGAGAGGCTAGCATTTTTTGGGACTTGTAATGCTATAATAGGATATATTTCACCATTGGCAATGATGTTGTAAGTTCGTCTATGCAAGACTTACTTTTTTTTTCTTGTAGTAATGGCAGCAGGGACTTTACAGTAATCTCTGGTGTTCCCAAGGGAAGTCTTCCACGCCCATCAATATTTATGTGGTCTACGGGTATGTTTTTTTTTTTTTTTTTTTTTTATTCTAAAACAACTCCAACATGGTTGTTAACGACTTTTTATAGGTCTAGAACGCTGGATACACCGATCCCAGATCTTTCCACTGACAATTTCTTTATTTATTTGTTACGAGCAGCTCATTTAGAATTCTAGATAAGCTCATTTAGAATTCTAGATAAGCTCATTTGGAATTCTAGACAAGCTCATTTAGAATTCTAGATAAGCCACGCCGCCATTCTTTGGTGTAGTTTGACTATTAAGAGACATATCCGGTCTATTTCTTCTTTTAACTACCAAAAAAAGTCTTTAAGATCTTATGAGACTTTTTATTACGATGAAATTTTATTTATTTATTTATTTATTTAAACTTTCTCTTGTTCATCTCCAGTGGCTGACTGGAGTTTTTGAATCGTACAAAAATTTGAGTTCTATTCAATTTCTTATTCCCCAGTTGGACTGGATAGTTTTACACAATGATTCGAGAGAGAGAGAGAGAGAGAGAGAGAGAGAGAGAGAGAGAGAGAGAGAGAGAGAGAGAGAGAGAGAGAGAGTTGGTTACGAAAGAACAATATTATAATAATCTTACATGTGGATATCGACGAGTAAAAACGACCGTATATTTAGACATACAAACAACGACTACTACAACGTAATACATGTACTACAGGTTACGGGCACCACTAGGGTACTTATACTGGGATGTGGGGGTGGGGGTGGGGTAGGGGTAGGGGAGGGCAAGAAAGTTGAATGATCTTGTAATTCATACAAAACATACAGGAAAGACGGTAACACGAGGGAGGGACGGAGGGAGAGAGAGGGTGCCGTGGAGTATGTGAAATCTGTTCGATTCAAAAAGTTAATCCTCTTCGTTTGAATCATTACGAGCGGCGCTATTTGATTCGTGTCAATGAAAATAAAGACTGTAAATACACCAGACATACTTGAAGCATACGCGAATGCGTATGTATACATATACACACATACGTATGAACGCAGGTTGGCTATGACGAAAATACACAGGGATATATTCCTTGCAAAACACCACACAGAAACATATTCTCTCTCTCTCTCTCTCTCTCTCTCTCTCTCTCTCTCTCTCTCTCTCTCTCAGCCCACCTGCAAAGCACACGCAGCAAGGGGGGTGGGGCGTAAGGAGGATATTTTTCTGGAGCAAGTAGACGAAATAAGCGAAACCTTCTCACGACCACTTGAAGTCGTTTTGGCGCCTAACCAAGCGTGTAAATTGACCATTTCCAGCATGTCTACCCAAGGTTGGGGGCTGGGGGTGAGTGACCCTGCGCATCTTCAAGAGGTTGCTGAATTTGCGCGTTGGCGTATGATTCAGGATTCGGCACCTACAGCAAACGACGCAGGCGAAATTCAACTAAATAAATATATAAAGAAGACATTATATATAGGTCTAAGAGGCTGCACAGCGTTACCAGGTACGATGACGTCACATCGCTCACAACGCGGGAACCCAGTATACAATAGGTCTACTCAAGCGAATTTATACGAAAAATCGAAACGAAACACAATGATAAAAGTACGTGTTATATAGATCTGATGTCTAACAACTCCTAACGGGCTAAAGCACACCCCCCCCCCCCAAAAAAAAAAAGGAGGGGGAGGGACCACCATGAAAATTGACATCATAATATCTCTCTCGTGCTCGGCTGGCGGCCGGGAAGCGGTTTCTATCGCGCTGCCCTTGACATAGTAGATAAGGGGTATCTTGATGGAATTTCGCAATACCCCCGAGAACATAATAATAATAGTAACAATGTGTAAACGAAGTTTAATAACATACAATAGCTTACGTATCTGTGGGGCCAATATTAGCCGATGGAAATTATTGTTTTGGAAAAAAAAAAAGATGAAACTGAATCTTGGTGCAAACTGGCACTTAATCGTATTAGGCTAAGATAACGAATTAAAAGTTAATTGAAAATGAAAATGAGATAGAAAGTAGCTACTGCACTGAAGAAGGGGTTTGCAAGCTTGAGCATTGTTTAAGAGTAATCCCGACGCAAAAGTTAAAGAAGAAGCTGTAAATTTATAATGAAGTAACTTAATTTGTCTTTACGAACGTTCTTGATCAAAATAGACCCATACTACCGAGGTACATCCTTCAATGCCGTAATAATATACTTTACGAATATTAAAATTAAAAAAATCGTTTCAAGTCATTCGTGAGAGCAATTTTAGTTGTTACCAAAGTGTTCTATTTTTTTATTACTATTCTTTTTAATGGAGCCCAATTGTAGAGTTTATTTGTCTTCATAAAATGTGAGTTGCAAAAAACCGCTACTTGAATCAATTCATAATCCATTATAGTATGCGTAACGTACACACACACACACACACACACACACACACCACACACACCACACAGAGAGAGAGAGA